>NW_027697708.1:0-349 GCF_054177405.1 Leptonychotes weddellii | reverse complement strand
AGCATCAGGAGCTGAATGCAAAGAAGAGACTTAAAAGCTTATAAGAACTTCACTGAGGGGTGCCTGGGTGGCTCTGTTGGTTGGGCGTCTGACTCTTGATCTCAGCTCAGGTGTTGATCTCAAGGTCTTGAGTTCAAGGCCCACACTGGCCTCCACCCTGGGCATGGAGCCTACTTAAAAAACAAAAACAAAAACCTCAGTGACAGGAACCATGCCATTGTATTATTCTGTGCTCCATATATGGGCTGAAATGAGGTCTGTCTCATGAATATTTGCTATATGAGAGAAAAAATTAAACTATCAAATTAATCTTTAAATTGCAGGGCTTATCAAGATGTCCATCGACAGA
>NW_027697707.1:0-349 GCF_054177405.1 Leptonychotes weddellii | reverse complement strand
TGATCCCATTCTCTCCCTTTTTTTTCTTTTTTTTTAAAATTCTCTTCTTTCTTTTTTCAACCAATTTCTTATCAATTCCTTTTATAAAATCTTTTATAATTTTTTACAGTCATACTTACAGTCATATTCCATCCCTTCATCATATTAAGCCTTATTTTTGTACATATATAAGTTTTTCTTTCTTTAAAATTTTAGGAGGGACTTTCCTCTAACAGGCCAAACTACACCCAAAATCTAGTGTGTGGCACCGATCTATGCACCAGGCTGATCATATTTGATCATATTCTGTTTGTTTTGTTTTGTTTTGTTTTTGTTTGTTTTTATCTTTTTCTTTTTCTTTTTTTTTTTT
>NW_027697706.1:0-349 GCF_054177405.1 Leptonychotes weddellii | reverse complement strand
CGCCTGGATACTAACTCTTTATTGGATAAGTCATTTGCAAATATCTTCTCCCATTCAGTAGGTTGTGTTTTCATTTTGTTGATCGTTTCCTTCAGTGGGCAAAACCTTCTTATTTTGGTGTAGTCCCAATAGTTTATTTTTGCCTTTAACTAGTTAGCTAATTAATTAAATGAATTTAAGATTAATTTTTAGAGGATTGTGTGTCTATAACATTGCCAATAAAATCAAAACAATTTTGTAGGTGTTTATACGGAGACAGTTTTTCAGACTAAAAGATGCCAAAGGAAAACCTTAGAAATGTACAAAGACTGTGTGAGCTGAAAACAAGAGGCCTCAGAGCCCAGGGACT
>NW_027697705.1:0-349 GCF_054177405.1 Leptonychotes weddellii | reverse complement strand
AAGATTTAATGAACAATTTTACCTTAGGTTTTAGGGAGTAGATTGTTTCCACACAGGAAAGAAAAATTATTATACAGTGAGGGAAACGACAAGCAGTTAAACCATTAACTGTATATTGTCAGGTAAAAAAAAAAACAAGACTCGAACTTGATGTCATTATAAGTATGTAATTTTTTGTGAAGGGATTTTTTTTTTTTTTTTAAAGATTTTATTTATTTATTTGACAGAGAGAGACACAGCGAGAGAGGGAACACAAGCAGGGGGAGTGGGAGAGGGAGAAGCAGCTCCCTGCAGAGCAGGGAGCCCGACGCGGGACTCGATCCCAGGATTCTGGGATCATGACCTGAGC
>NW_027697704.1:0-349 GCF_054177405.1 Leptonychotes weddellii | reverse complement strand
AGCATTAAGTACCTGTGGTTCTTGGGCAAGCAACCACCACCACCCACATAATCCTTTTCATCGACCCCAGCTGAAGCTCCGTCCCATTCAACACTCACGCCCCAGTGCCCCCCTCCCAGCCCTTAGCAACCACAGTTTACTTTCGTTGTAATAGTTTAGTGGCTCCAGGTACCTGATACACGTGGAATCCTACAGTATCTGTCCTTCAGCATCTGGCTCTTGTCATGTAGCATAATGTCTTTAAGATTCATGTTATGGCACCTGTCAAAAGTTCTTTCCTGGGTGCCTGGGTGGCTCAGTCGTTAAGCGTCTGCCTTCGGCTCAGGTCATGATCCCAGGGTCCTGGGAT
>NW_027697703.1:0-6521 GCF_054177405.1 Leptonychotes weddellii | reverse complement strand
GCAGAGCGAGCACCTGACGGAAAAGTGCCCAGGCGTTAGGAACAGGCATTCGTGGAAAAAGATCACCAAGTCCAACTGAACACAAGAAAGGATGCCCCGCCTTCCTGATAATCAGCAGGCTCTGACCTTTCTGCCCTCCCAATCCACACTGGTGTATTTGGAGTGTAGACGTGAGCCTCGGACACCAGCCCCACCTCCTGGCAGGAGTGGCAGCTCCTGTGAGCCCCGCAGAAATGCCCTAGCAAGTGGGCCCTCCTGTGTCACATGTTTGGGGGTTCCCCGTCTTTGGTACCCCCTCAGCGCCGCAGGCACTGTCCTGGAGCTGGGCCCAGAAAGTTCTGCAGGACCGGGGGTCACGGGGAGTAGGCTGTGCCCGCTAGCCCCGCCCTGGGCCTGCTGGCCCCGCCCCGTGCCCGCTGGCCCCACCCCACAACCACTGACCCCGCCCCGTGCCTGCTGACCCCTCCCCGTGCCTGCTGGCCCCACCCCGCAACTGCTGACCCCGCCCCAGGCCTGCTGACCCCGCCCCAGGCCTGCTGGCCCCACCCCGCATCCACTGACCGCGCCCCATGCCTGCTGGCCCCTCCCCTGCCGGCTGGCCCCACCCCATACCCGCTGGCCCCTCCCCGGTTCACTCCAGCTGGCCAGGCTCTAGGAGCCGGCTGGTGTTGATTTGATAATGTGTTGTTTGTTCACCAAGTGAAGGAGTGTTAAGAGCCAGCTCTGCGCCAGGCATGAGGGACATGGCAGTGACCAACACAGCAAGACGCCGCGGGAGCTGACATCCTAGCTGGGGGGACTCGACCGTGGAATTGTCCTCCCTGCCGGGGCCCCTCCCTCAGCCACATAGGCTCCTGGGGGTTGTCTTACCAGGAGTTCTTCCTCCACGGGTTTACTTGCACTTCCTCCGCGTAAATCCCCGTGCAGGTCTGTCTCCTGGGTGGGCGCTGACCCACGCTGACACCCGAGCCAAGAGGAAAGGTCATGGACAGCTGGGTTCAGGCCTCCCAGGGAGGGTCCACAGGGCAGAGGTGCTGGCTAGGAATGAGCTGGGGAACTGGGGGGTCCCCGGTGGCTAGGGGCTGGAGAGGCAGCAGGGAGAGGCCAGAGCTGAGAGCAAGGGGGCGTCCCAGGTCACCAGGCAGCCAGGAGGAGAAGAGCCAGGACCTGGGAGAGGGAGAGGGTCCCATGACCCTCGGGGAAGGGGGCCGAGGGGAGGGGCTGAGGGTGGTCGAGGTGGACGGATTCCGGGTTCCTCCTGGGGGTGGACATGATGGGTCATGATGTGGGGTTGGATGGGGTTAGGGGAGAGGAAGGATGACCCTGAGGAGGGGCCCCGGGAGGGGGGGCGCCCACGAGGCCTGGCTCAGAGGAGGGGCTCAGACCAAGGGGTGAGAGAGCCAGCGAGGGAATGAGTGAGTGAGTGAATGAGTGAGTTGGCGGGTGAGGAATGAGCTCCTCCCTGACCCCCTCCTCCCACTGCGCCCTGGCACCAGGTAACTGGGGCAATCGGGGCACTTGCTCCCCGGGGTCCCTGAGTGGGGGCCTGGCTGCCCTGTGAGGCGACTCCCACTCCAGCGAACAGCGGACACGTGAGGGAAGCTCAGGGTCACTGGCTTCTCCTTGAACAAAGCTGGAAAGGTGCTGTGGGTTCCGTGTCCCTGTCACCCCCCCCCCCACACACACACACAATGTGTCTGGGTCCTGCCCACTGGCCCTGAGCTGCAGACCTGGCAGCCGGCCTCGCGGACTCAGGTTCTCTGGAGGGAAGGCGCCCGGCCCAGAGGCTGCGCGGGACACCTCTCAGGGTCATAACCCCGGGGCACTTTGTGGGGAAGGGGAGGCTCCCCAGCTGGGTCTGGACGGCTGTGGGACAGTAGCTGGGGGCTTCACACCTCTGATGGGGGGCCCCTTCCCCTCCATGGACTCCTCACCCTCTACGCCTCAGGGTTTGCTGTCTGTCCGTCTGCCTGCCCTTCCCTGAGGCCCCTGCACCTCCCGCTGACCCGCCTGATGGCCAAGGAGCTCCGGCCCTGATGTCCTTGATGTCCTGGTGTCCTGATGTCCTGATGCCCCAACGTCCTGATGTCCTGATGTCCTGATGTCCCTGGTGTCCTAATGTCCCTGATGTCCCTATGTCCTGATGTCCTAATGTCCCTAATGCCCCAATGTTCCGATGTCCTGATGTCCCTGATGTCCCGATTGTCCCTGATGTCCCAATGTCCCTGATGTCCGGACATCCCAAGGTCCTGATGTCCCTGATGTCCCAATGTCCCTGATGTCCTGATGTCCTGATGTCCCTGATGTCCTGATGTCCCGATGTCCTTGATGTCCTAATGCCCTGATGTCCTGATGTCCTGATGTCCCTGACGTCCGGACATCCCGATGTCTTGATGTCCCTGATGTCCCGATGTCCCTGATGTCCTGATGTCCCTGATGTCCTGATGTCCCAATGTCCCTGATGTCCTGATGTCCGGACATCCCGATGTCTTGATGTCCCTGATGTCCCGATGTCCCTGATGTCCTGATGTCCCGATGTCCTGATGTCCCAATGTCCCTAATGCCCCAATGTCCCAATGTCCTGATGTCCTGATGTCCCTGATGTCCTGATGCCCTGATGTCCTGATGTCCCTATGTCCTGATGTCCCAATGTCCCTAATGCCCCAATGTCCCGATGTCCCTGATGTCCCGATTATCCCTGATGTCCTGATGTCCCGATGTCCCTGATGTCCTGATGTCCCTAATGTCCGTGGCCTGGGGGAAGCAGCAGAGTGCCTGATGAGGGCAGAGGCCCCAGACTGCCTGGTGAGAAGTGTGCTCTGCTCTGTGCTGTGCCACATCGGCTTAATTCATGTACCTCTCTGTGCCCCACTCCCCCTATAAAGTGGGACTGAGGAGGGCTTAGTCCTCAAGCCTTGTCGGGGGCGTGTGCGGAGCTCACCGCCATCCCAGGGCACGGGCCCCAGCGATGGTGTGTGCCCCCGCCTGTTGCTGTCCTTGTCAAACGGCAGAACATGTTGTCTGTGTGCCGGAAAGCCCTGACCCAACATCGTCATGACCGGCGCCCCGCTGCGGTGCTTGCAGAATGACATCATACACAGAAGTGCCACTTCCCAGAGCTCACGTGGGGGCTTTTAATTGGAGGACAATAAAATTCACATGAAACACACAGTTTATGAGTCACTCCTCTGTTGCCTTCCTGCAACTGCACACTTCCCGGTCTGAGCATTTGCATGGATTGACCCAAACCAGTCAGTGCCAACATGGGGGCGACCGAGAGCCTCCCCTGGCCTGGAGATGGGAGGAAAGGAGGCCGTTAGGCAAACAAAAGGACTCCTCCATGCACCTGCACGGCTCAGGCCCCGTGGCCACCGCGAGCTCCCGCCACCCCCCACCGTGCATGTGCGCCCCTTACCTGCATCAAGCCATCGTGAGCTGGCCTTCAGCACCGCCGGAGAGTCCCTGTCCCCAGGGCAGCATAGACTTGTCTCTCCTCCACAACAAGCCAGCACGTCTCTGGGCTTGACACAGACAAGTCACTTTCCGTTGATTTCAGTTTGCATTTCAAATAAACCAAGTCCCTCGGGAAAGATAGCAAAAGTTCATTAGTGCCGTGAACTGTCATTCTCATGAGTTCCAGGCACAGGGAGACTGTTACAGCTTTCCAGGGAGCAGCGAAGTGACCCAGACCCACGGAGCCACCAGTTGGTGCTCGGGCGGCCTCATCACAGAAGTGAGCTGGGACCCAGCCCCTCAGCCCAGCCAGCCAGGCAGGGGGCGGCCGGGGCCTGACCTGGGCAGGGTGGCCGGCAGGTGGACCGCGGCCACATCAACAAAGTTGCAGCAGGCCGTCCCCCACCCCCCCGCCCTTCAGCTACACCCAGGCAGACAGAGGCCCCAGCAGTGCGGGCCTCCGAGATGGCCGAGCCTCATCTCACCACCAGCCCCACTCCCTCCGCCGCTCACTCAGGCCCCCACGCGTGCCGGCTGGGGCTAACTCCGGTATCGTCTCCTACATTCCCCAGTGCTTTACCTGCGAAGGCAATTGAACAGGAAAAGGATAGTCTTTTCAGCAGAGTGTTGAAGAAGCGGACATCCGTAGGCGAAACAGTGAGCCCAGCCTATGCCTCGCACCTGGTACAGAAGGGACTTCCAAGTGCCCACGGATCTACTGATCTAAAATGTAAAAACACAGTTCTTAAAGAAGAAAAGAAGACACGGCAGGGAATTTTGTGACCTTGGTTAGGCGGGGCCTCAAGCACATTCATGATAGAGACACTGGCAAATTCACATCGTCAACGTCGGCAGCGTCCTGTCTACGAGAGATGTTCTGGAGCCGTCGGCACCGTCACGGCCTGGCAGACGTCCCTGCCGTTCAGATACCGGGCGGGGGGCTTGCGTCTGCAATACATAAGTCACCCCCAAAGCCCCATGGTGGCCAAACAAAACACTCAATTTTTTTAAAACCAGCAAAAGAGGTAGACAGACATTGTACTAAGGAAGCACCCAAGTGACAAATAGCATGAGATGGCACTCAACGCGATGGGCCGCTAGGAAAATGCAAAGTAAAGCCACGGGAGACACCAGCGCACCTACTAATGGCTAAATTTTAAGAACATGTTCACAGAGAAAGGAGAAATGACGACACCAAGGGCAGCTGGGGACGTGGAGCCGCAGGAACTCAGATGCAGCGCGTTGCAGCCGCTCTGGCAAATAGCTGGGTGGTTTTGTACTCGGAGGAACACGCACCAAGCGAACCCCGGCAATCCCGCTCCCGGGTATCGCTCGAGTGCGCAGAAGCCTGTGATCACACATGTGTACGCATGCACACGCACACACACGCACGTGCATATACACACGTGCGCACGTGCGTACAAACACACACGCACACAAGTCCACACGCCAGGACGTACACATCTGCCCAGCTCATTGTGTCACTGCACAAGCTGGAACAACCCAGGCGCCCCTCCGCTAGTGAATGGACCACAAGCTGCCATGTCCCCGCGCAGCAGACCTCGGGCGCACACAACAGCGTGGGGAGTCTCAAGTGCCTCCTGCTCAGGGAAGGACCCGCACTGTGGGGCCCCACGTATGTGAGGTTCTGGAATGCCAGAGGGCCACGAGCAGTTCCAGGTACGGGGCTAGAGGAGGCGTGGGCACAGAGAAGCCGGGAGGGTCTGGAAAGTTGAGCCCGTGTGCATGCGGTGGTGGACCCCGATGCAGGGCATCTGTTCAAACTCAGAACGGCACAGCACGATGAGTGTGCGGATCAATAGATAATTCAAAGTGCATTTCCTCGGAAAGGACTGGACATCTGTGAAACGTCTGGTTTCTGGAAACATCCAGTAGGGATGGGTTCAATAAGTTCTCGAACATCCAGGCCATAGAATACACTGTTCAGCTGCTAAAGAAGGAGGCTGATCTCTATTTACTGATAGGAAGCACTTTCCAAGTGTGTGGTTATATGAGAAAGCAGGTGCAGGAAAGCGTACATCACACACTTCCATTTGTATGGAGATAAGAGTTGTATCTATGTAGTTCCTTTGCAGACACAGAACTCTCTGGACAGATAAGAAGCTGATTGATAACCCTGATTGTCTGGGGAGAAACCGGAAGACCGAGGGGCAGTGGAGGATGGGCACTGCAGTGAGGGGGTCTGCATCATTGTCCAAACAGAAATGGATTTTAAAACTGCCAAGGGCATGGGAAATTTGAGGTCCTCTGAGATGTCCAAGTGCAATGTTGTCAGAGCAGGTCCATCTGGGACAGCGGGCTGGGTCGAGGCTGGGGCAGAGATGGGGATTGTCGGCAGGTGGCTTTGGAGGCTCAGGGGCGGGGCTGACCTGGGAGCTGGGTTCATGAGTTAGTAGATCAACATGCAGGACACCCCTTACCTTGAATTTCAGATGAACAGCACATGACGCTTGGTGTAACTATGCCCCAGTGTTATATGGGGCATACACATACAAAAATTATTTCTGTCTATCTGAAATTCAAATGCAGCTGGCCATCGTATATTTTATCTGATAACTGCTGGGGAGAACATGTAGGATGAGAAGAAACTCCAGGACTGAGCTCTAGGGAATTCCAGGCAAGTAGGACCAGGGCTGACAATTCAGCCACCTGGGTGCGGAGTCAGGGAGGCTCCCACAGCTTCTTGCCTGAACTCCGGGACAGGATGGGGGTAGGATGCTCCATGGGGTTCTTCTCAGGGACCTCATCTTGACACTTGGGACAACAATACACAGCACAGGGGTCCCCATGCTTCTAGTGACAAATTAAATATGCAAATATATAACATCCCTGTATTACGTTATGTCGGGATCTCACGCATTATATAAAATTAGATCTATGTTATATACTTATATAATTTATATGTGATATAAATATACACATTATATAAATATTTCATCTATTTATGTTGTTTTGAAGATGAGTCCACTAACTACAAATGTGACTAGGCCTCAATCGGGAAGAATATTCTACCACTCGGAGCTTTTTAGACACAACATGTATTTTAT
>NW_027697702.1:0-349 GCF_054177405.1 Leptonychotes weddellii | reverse complement strand
CACCAGGCATGCACGGACCCTGCTTTTCAGACACTTAATGGGCAAGTTACAACTCGTGTAAGAAACACATCATTATTGCTTATGAAGGTTTTATGACTGCGTTACGGGAAGATCTGTTTCCACTCAGGAGTTGGTGGGGAAAAAAATACCGTCCCCAACAAGCCTCCTGAACAGTAATGTGCGATGTGTTTACTCACAGTGAGAGATCAGATTGTAATGAGCTTTCACGTTCAGACACGGCACACTCGGAAAACCGTCCTCAGCGGGATGGTCTGATCAAGCTGGTAACACATCAGATGTGTGAGAAGTCCTCCCGCTCCTGGTGAAGGGACTTCGGATCCTCACCACC
>NW_027697701.1:0-349 GCF_054177405.1 Leptonychotes weddellii | reverse complement strand
GCAAGTGTCTTCTGGGTGTGCCCCCATGCCATATGATGTGGCTGAGGGGCCCTGAGCAATTCCGCACCAATACCCAAGGTTTTGGCTAATTTGCCTTGTGCTGTCTTACTTGCACGAAAACAGCAGTGCCTGGATCAGGCCTTCAGTGCAACAGCTGCAGGATGAGCCGGCTTAGGAGGACCTTGCCCAGGACACTAGCGCCATGACACTGTGAGGGTGTTCCCAGTCCCCAGTTAAGTCATGCAATGCAACAAGTGATTATACATCAGGGTGGATGATGCAAAGTACAGTGCACCGAGAACATGACAAAAACATTTAAATGACAGAATAGTATGTAGGTAAACATACT
>NW_027697700.1:0-349 GCF_054177405.1 Leptonychotes weddellii | reverse complement strand
TCCTGGGATCGAGCCCCGCATCGGGCTCCCTGCTCAGCGGGATGCCTGCTTCTCCCTCTTCCACTCCCCCTGTTTGTGTCCCCTCTCTTGCGCTGTCAAATAAATAAATATTTTTTTTTAAAGATTTTATTTATTTATTTATTTGAGAGAGAGAGAGAGAGAGAGAGAGAGAGCGCAAGAGGGGGTAGGGTCAGAGGGAGAAGCAGACTCCCTGCTGAGCAGGGAGCCCGATGCGGGACTCGATCCCGGGACTCCGGGATAATGACCTGAGCCGAAGGCAGTCGCTTAACCAACCGAGCCACCCAGGCGCCCCTAAATAAAATATTAAAAAAAAAAAAAAAAAGTTAAT
>NW_027697699.1:0-349 GCF_054177405.1 Leptonychotes weddellii | reverse complement strand
AAGAAATTAAGGAGTCGGTCCCATTTACAATTGTACCTAAAACCATAAGATACCTAGGAATAAATCTAACCAAAGAGGCAAAGAATCTTGACTCAGAAAACTATAAAATGCTCATGAAAGAAATTGAGGAAGACACAAAGAAATGGAAAAATGTTCCATGCTCATGGACTGGAAGAAGAAATATTGTGAAAATGTCAACATTACCTAGAGCAATCTACACATTTAATGCAATCCCTATCAAAATACCATCAACTGTTTTCAAAGAAATGGAACAAATAGTTCTAAAATTTGTATGGGACCAGAAAAGACCCCGAGTAGCCAGAGGAATGTTGAAAAAGAAAAGCAAAGC
>NW_027697698.1:0-349 GCF_054177405.1 Leptonychotes weddellii | reverse complement strand
AGATAACTGTCTGGGTGGGTTTAGGAGCAGCCCTGTTAGAGTCAGAGGGTGGAGGAGCCTTTGCTCTTTCTACATAAGGAGTGAGTGGATCAATAACTTTACGCATGGAGAGACCTTTTGCACCTCAGCATTCAAGATTGCCAAATTCTTGGGGCGCCTGGGTGGCTCAGTTGGTTAAGCGACTGCCTTCGGCTCAGGTCATGATCCTGGAGTCCCGGGATCGAGTCCCGCATCGGGCTCCCTGCTTGGCAGGGAGTCTGCTTCTCCCTCTGACCCTCCTCCCTCTCATGCTCTCTGTCTCTCATTCTCTCTCTCTCAAATAAATAAATAAAATCTTAAAAAAAAAAAA
>NW_027697697.1:0-349 GCF_054177405.1 Leptonychotes weddellii | reverse complement strand
GGCCGTCTGTGTCAGGGGAGACAGGCAAGTCCTAAGGCCTCCCTCCCACCCGCAACGCTGTCGTCAGAAACCACCAAGAATGCTGTTTGCTTTCTTTCTTGGCATCCATGACCTCTAAAGGCCGGATGGAGCTCCCTGTCCTGCCCAGCGAGGAGCTCAGGCTGGAGGGGGCGGTCAGTGTCCCGCTAGGACGTGGGGCAGATGCAGGCAGGTCGGCAGTCCGGGGCTGGCCCGGCTGAGCCCCTGGGGCCGAGGGCGAGACTGCGCAGCCCTGTGTCTGTGTGCTTGTGTGTGATTCATTTTCCTGCGTGGTTGGGGTGGCTGAGGCTTCCCCGATGTACCTGACAGA
>NW_027697696.1:0-349 GCF_054177405.1 Leptonychotes weddellii | reverse complement strand
TCCCTGCTCAGGGGAGCTGAGCAGCCCTTTGGGGGCCCCACTCTCCCAGCTCCAGGGGCTCCGGGGCAAACATGCTTCTCCTGCAGAGGACACATGCATGGACGGTCACATACGCGCACACGCACACACACACTGATGCATGCGCTGCCACATGTGCACACACATGCACATAGAGATGCACGCATACATGCATGTCACATGTGCACATGCACATGCATGGGTGCACAGCCATGTACACACGCGTGTGCACACACAGCCACATATGCACACGTGTGCACACACAACCATGTACGCACGTGTGTGCGCACACAACCACGCACGTATACGCGTGTGCGCACACAACCACGTA
>NW_027697695.1:0-349 GCF_054177405.1 Leptonychotes weddellii | reverse complement strand
AATGACTATGAACACAGGGATTAGATGCCCTATCATTGTCACTTTTGCATTCCCAGTGAGCTATGCGGTGCACAGAGGAGGTGCACAGTAAATATTCTCTCTGTTACACTAGAGTTCAGGACTAACCTGCTAGTAGACTCTTAATACCAGTATAATAGCATACCATCAATAACAGCCTCAAATATAAGAATTCTTTTTTCCTATTCTAAAATGATTCAAATCTTGTCATAAAAATAAGTGTTTCTATTTGGAAAAAAAAATGATTTTTTTTAGTATGCACATATAATGATTTACCTGCCTTTATGAATCACAAAATAATAGATTATTGAGGTTATGAATATTTCACATG
>NW_027697694.1:0-349 GCF_054177405.1 Leptonychotes weddellii | reverse complement strand
TTGTTTCCTTCAGGATTCACTCACCTAGGCCTCCCCATGCCCCATGGGGTCAGCGCCCTGTCTTCCCCTTTTTATAGAGGGGGAAACTGAGGCACAGGGCCGTTGAGTGGCTTGGGGAAGGTCACACAACCACATGACCTGCTCCAAACACCACTGAGACTCACCCCGGGGACGTTTGGAACACCAGGAACGAGGGCGCGTAATGAGATACGCGCATCAGTGCCGTCGCCAGGGAGACCATAGTTCTGGGATTCATCAGAGCGCCAGGGAAGGGGTCAGAGGGGCCGAGGCTTGGAGATACGCGCCTGCCCTCAGGAGTCTATGTCTGCCGCTGGATTGTCGGGTGCGC
>NW_027697693.1:0-6522 GCF_054177405.1 Leptonychotes weddellii | reverse complement strand
GACTGGAGGAGATTATGCTAAGTGAAATGAGTCTAGCCGAGAAAGGCAATTATCATATGGTTTCACATATTTGTGGAATATAAGGAATAGCATGGAGGACATTAGAAGAAGGAAGGAAAAATGAAGAGGGGGAAATCAGAGGGAGAGATGAACCATGAGAGACTATGGACTCTGAGAAACAAACAGGGTTTTCTAGGGTAGGGGTGTGGGGGGATGGGTTGGCCCAGTGATGGGTATTAAGGAAGGCATGCACTGCATGGAGCACTGGGTGTTATACAAAAACAATGAATCGTGGATCACTACATCAAAAACTAATGATGTATTGTATGGTGACTAACATAACACAATAAAATTAAATTAAAAGAATAAAATAAAATATCTATTACTGTTTCCAGAGATTGCCCACTAGATATTGCTTCATTAATTTTCTCCTAAACATTGAAGGGTAATTAAATGACCTTTTTTCAAAAATGTTCTAGTCCAGCTTTTATAAAACTGATCTTCATACTTTATTATGTAAAGAAATAAATAATTCATGATTGTTATAAATAGCTTGGAATATATAAAATCATACATATGTGTCACCCAATATATAAGCAATGAAAAAGAAAACATCAACTTGTAGGCAATGTTTATCAGTTATCACCTAAAAATCTACCCATTTTGCAGCAGGGAGATGAAAAACAATAAAATCATCCAAAATAATTTGTTTCATATATATCTTGAAAAAATAAATGATGCACATAATTACAGTTAAGATAATGTTCCCATATCACCAAAATAAGAGTTTACAGGTATCTACTGATCTTTACTGCTTTCAGCTGTCAAAGATCCTTTCAAGAAAAACTTTAAACACTGAAGTTAGATTCCTGGAAATTTTTAATATTTAACATATCATTCTTACATAAATCTGAATGTTGTGCTCCATCCTGGTGTTGTGGCATTGCAATTCTTCAAATAAAATAAAAAAATAGATTATCATCCAGCCTTGGAAAATTCCTTTACTATATAAAATGATTAAATAAACTCTAGGTCCCATCAGACTACACTGTTTTTCTAACTCAATAGAATATTAAATGATATTTTACAGATGTATAAACTATATTAAATAGATATGTGTGTTTGAAATTTTCCTCTGCATGCACGTTTACATCATCATATTTTTTTGGACCATCATATTTTTAATAGCACAAGAAATCGTAACTCATTTATTCAAAATAATTTGTGAGAAAATGCTGCTACTTACTCACATAATCAAAATTGCTGCTGCTTATAGACTCTGTCAACACATTTCTTCCTTCTTCCCATGTCAAAAACTCACAGCCTTGCTGAACAAAGAAGGTTAAATAACTTCAAATCATTCCTTCAATAACTCAACAACAATTTACTGTTGCACATGCAGTCCTCAGAGAGGATGATACTAGTGTACACCCCTGATCCCTTAGGTTAAATCTGCAAAACCATCGTGCTGCTCTTCATGATTCCAAAGAAATAAATGGTTACACGTATGTCACATATATATGTGGAATCTATCTCAGGGAATATTGATTGTCAAGTTATCTGTGATAAGATACTTATGTGAATTATAATTTTTAACACATATTATTAGTAGATGATTGAGAAATAAATGATTTGGAAATATTTAAAATTAATAAGGTATTAATAATTAATAATATTAATAATGTCTGTTTACAGCTTCCACATGAAAAGGCTTTGAAAATGATCACTCTAGTGCTTACTAGAGGAACAATGCTAAACACAGTGGAAAATTATTGCCTTTGCTTTAAACTATCAGAGAACTGAGTCCTCAGGACAAGCCCATACCCTATATTTGAAGACACATAATCTAACACATCACAGTTGTGGTCTTCTTACCTGAAGGAGAAGCTTGTAGAGCCAGAAACTGGGATGGGTACTTAAAAAGTAATTTTGGAAAATTGGTGGAGTTTAGACCACCTGGGAAATAGAAAAGTCCTGAGAACCTCAACCTTAGGATAGAAAATGCTGGTTTGGTGGAGGGAAGCACATTTCATACTGACTCCACATCAGGTGTGCATAATGAAAGCAAAGAAAGTTATCCACCTGATTTTGTCAGGAAAAGCATAACCATTATGAAATAGCATTCTCCACCAATGCCCAAATCTTTGAGGAGAAAATGTTTTACAAGCCAAAATTCAGCTGAAAGATTTCCTCCCAACTCCAGCTCCTCTTTGTATTTCTTCCTCATCTAACAGTAGAAAGGCTACAAAAACACTTGTGGAGGCCATGACTCATGAACACAGACCCAACAAAAAACTGAAATTGAATCATAAAATTTGGGGTGCCTGGGTGGCTCAGATGGCTAAGCTTTTGGCTCAGGTCATGAGCTCCAGGTCCTGGGATTGCTCAAGCCCACTGTCAGGCTCCCAGGTCAGTGAGGCGTCTGCTTCTCCCTCTCCCCCTGCCTCTCCCCCTTGCTTGTGCTCTCTTTCTCTCTCTCTGCTTCTCTCTCTCTCAAATGAATAAATAAAATCTTAAAAAAATAAAAGTGTAAAACTATAAGATGTAATTCCACTTGTGTGCCTTTCAACTACGTCAACAGGGCTCTAGTCTAGTAACACTGGATTACAACTGAAAATTGTGCCAGATACAGATTATATTAAGATGGAGTTCCTAAGCAATGCCAGTGAAAAATTGGAAGACCAATACATGGCCACTGGAGTAATGTGAAATTCCTGGACTACACAGCTATCCCAAACTTTATACAACATTCAACTCCTAACTGGATTACCATAAAACCTTACACAAAAGGATATTAAACTCTGTTTCCCTTATCCAATACATCATGTCTCACTTTCAAGATAAAATTACAAGCTGCAAGAAATTTGAACAATGTAAGTAATGAAATGGGAGGAATCAAAAGGAAATATAAAATGTGAAAAAATTGCTTCAAATTAAAAATATTGTCATGGAACTGAAGATAGCCTCTGATTTGTACATCATTAGATTTAACAAGGCTGGGGGAAGAATCAGTAAGCTTGAAGTGATGGCAATAGAAAATTTCCAACAGTAAAGCTAAAGAAAAAAAAAAACTCCTAAAAATTTAAAAAAAAAGAGAGAGAACAATTAAGAACTCTAGGACAATATCAAAAGTTATGACATGTGCGTAATGACAATACTAGAAGAAAAGAGAGAATGAAGCAGAAGAAATCATTGAAGGAAATGGTCAGACATTCTTTGAAATTAATGATAATCACTAAACCAGACATCCTGGAAGCTCAGAAAACAGAATGGAAGATAAATACCAAAAATTGGCATGTAGGCTTAATATATTCAAATGACATAAAAGCAAAACAAAGAAAATAATGTTGTAAAGAGTCAGGAAAAAAAAATCTAATACCACTAAATAACAAAGATAAAATTTATAGCAGACATATTGTCAGAAAGCATGTAAGTAAAAAATGAGTGTACACAAATTTTTAAGGTGATTAAAATATGTGCAAGACATGTATATCATGTGAGCTATCTACAAAAAGTATGAAAAAATAAGAAAATTCAAAAAAAGTGTGGAAAGAAGGACATAGTAATGTGTGGCAAGGAATCTGCACTATACCTGAAATGATGAAGTGTTATTTGATGATGGAAAATATAGTTAAGAAATATATAGATTTCAATTACATAGTTTTGTTTTATTTTATTTTTTAAAGATTTTATTTATCTGAGAAAGAGACAGAGATAGTGAGATAGAGCAGGAGCAGAGAGAGATGGAGAAGCAGGCCCCCCACTGAGGAGGAAGCACAACATTGTGCTCAGTCCCAAAAACCCAGGATCATGACCTGAACCAAAGGCAGAGGCCTAACCAACTGAGCCAACCAGGTGCCCCATTACATAGTTTTAAATGAATTACAGACTTTAAGGAACCACTAGTATTTTTTTAATATGATTCATATGTTAAGATAGGATATGAAGCAGCAGCAAGGTTTGAGAGGACTAACTCCAGTTTTGAAAGAAGTCCTACTGGGGATAAAATGCTATCCAACAACATCACATGCTATAGAGAAATCATTCATGAGAGGCAGAGCGAATCGATGATGCAAACTTCCCCACTGTCTTATTTTAAGGAACTGCCAGAACCACCCCCGCTGTCAGCAGCCACCACCTTGATGGGTCAACAGCCAGCACAAAGAAGCAAGACCCTCCACTAGCAAAAAGATCATGACTCACTGAAAACCCAGAAGATGGTTAACATTTTTTAGCAATAAAGTATTTTTTAATAAAAAAAGATAGGATATGTAAAGTGAAATCATACACCCATGTCAGAACACATAAATATACTATAGTACAATAGTACAAACAGAAATGAAGGGAGAAATAGACAAGGACACAAGAATAGTAAGGAACTTGATTACTCAATTTTCAACAATAAACACATCATGCAGAAAGAAAGCCAATAGTGAAACATTAAAATTAAAGCACACATTACCAGGTGAACCAAACAGACATATACAGAACAAGCTATCCAACACAGTAGAATACACATTCTCCTGAAGTGCCCATGCTATATTCTCTAGGATATTCTATATATTTAGCCAAAAAAATTCCTCAAAAATGTTAAGTAGATTGAATTCATACAAAGCAGTTCTTTCAACTAAAGCACTATGAAATAAGTTATCAATTACAAGAGGAAAACCCAAAAATTCACAGATATGTAGAGATTAAAAAAAATTTCCTCACAACCAATGGGTCAGAGAGAAAATGAAAGAGAAATAATAAAAAATCCTGATAGAAATGGAAATGGAAACACAGTATATCACAACTTAAGAGATGTTGTTTAAGAGGTACCAAGAGAGAAGTTTATACAGATAAATGCCTACATTATGGAAAAAAAAATCTCACATGACAAACTTACCTTTCACCTAGTTGAATCTGAAGGAAAAGAAGAAACTAAACTAAAGTTAGTAAAATACAGGAAATGACAAAGAAATAAGAGGAAATACATTAAATAGAGATCGGCCTGACTATAGAAAAAATCAATGAATTTATGAGTTTTTTTAACAGATAAACAACATTCACAGACTTTTAACTAGACCAAATTGCAAAGAAAGTGAGAAGACTCAAATAAATTATATCAGAAATAAGAGACATTGGGGCATCTGGGTGGCTCAGTCGGTTAAGCAGCTGCCTTCTGCTTGGGTCATGATCCTGGGGTCCTGGGATTGAGTCCCGCATCCGGCTCCCTGCTCGGTGGAGAGCCTGCTTCTCCCTCTCCCTCTGCCTGCCACTCTGCCTACTTGTGCTCCCTCTCTGTCAAATAAATAAATAAAATCTTTAAAAAAAAGAAATCAAGAAATAAGAGACATTAAAACTGATACCACTGAAATATAAATGATCATTAAAAAGTACTAGAAACAATTGTTAGAAAAATATGCCAGAAAATTAGATATCCTAGAAGAAATAAATGCATTCCTAGAAACACACAATCAATAATAACAAATTGTGAAGAAAAAGAATTAGAGCAGTCTAATAACAAGGAAATTACATCTTTAATTAAAAATACAACAAAACAAAACAAAAACTCCCCAAACAGGAAACCCAGGAAGAGTTGATTTCAGTGGCGAATTCTATAAAATTTAAGGAAGAATTAACACCAATCCTGTATAGGTCTTCAGAAACTTGAAGCTGAGGTGATACTCTCAAAATCATTTTAGCAGGCCAGAATTCCACTGATACCAAATTTAGACAGGAACACTAGAGAAAAAGAAAACTAAAATCCAATATCCCTGATGGATATAGATGCAAAAATTCTCAACAAAACACTAGCAAATCAAATCAAAGAACATTAAGGTATCATAACCATGATCAAGAGGGATTTAATCATGGAAATTGAAATGGTTTGACATAGGCAAATCAATATATATATAATAATGTTTATTAGTAGAAAAATAAAATCATGTAATCGTCCCAAAGGATGTAGAAAAGCATTTCTAAAAAAGGCAAAATCCTTTCTACATAAAAACCCTTAACAAAGTGGTTGTAGAAGGAAATGAATCAACATAATAAAAGCAATATACAACAAAGCCACAGCTAACATCATACTGTATGGTAAAAAAAAAAAAAAAAAAAGATTCTCCTTTAAGATCAGGAACAAAAGCAGTTTGCCCATACTTACTACTAGTATTCAACAATATAGCAGAAGTCTTAGTTAGAGGATTTAGGCAAGACAAAGAAACAAAGGCATCCAAATTGTAAAGTAAGAAGTAAATAATTTACTGGTGAAATGATGATATATACAGTAAACCCTAAAGAGTCAATGTTGGAAATAATTAATAATTTCACTAAACTTGCAGGATAAAATAAAAATGCAGAAATCAGGTGTGTTTCTAAACAGGAACAATGCAATGTCTGTAAAAGACAAACAAAGGGGGGCGGAGCAAGATGGCGGAGGAGTAGGAGACCTGGATTTCGTCTCCTCTCAGGAATTCAGCTGGATAGGGACCAAACCATTCTGAACACCTACAAACCCAACAGGAGATCGAAGAAAGG
>NW_027697692.1:0-349 GCF_054177405.1 Leptonychotes weddellii | reverse complement strand
CAACCCTCAGTTTGTTTCCTGAGATTAAGAATTCCTCATATCAGGGAGATCATATGATACATGTCTTTCTCTGATTGACTTATTTTGCTCAGCATAACACACTCCAGTTCCATCCACGTCGTTGCAAATGGCAAGATCTCATTCCTTTTGATGGCTGCATAATATTCCATTGTATATATATACCACCTCTTCTTTATCCATTCATCTGTTGATGGACATCTTGGCTCTTTCCACAGTTCAAAACCTCCCCCCTTTAATACAACAGTAGTAAGTAGTTCTGCTTACAGAAGGTTTAGTGCATGCCAGGTGATTGTGATAGATATTTCCTTATACTGCTGATCCTTGCAGC
>NW_027697691.1:0-349 GCF_054177405.1 Leptonychotes weddellii | reverse complement strand
AGCATCTCTGTTCTCTGACATCTACATTCACAGTTTCCTATAATTTTTATCTCTTTATATTTCCTCCTTACCCACTGGAGATGGCCCCTCATGTTTCCTTCCGCTGAATGATTTCACACTATCAATTTTCCTCATTACTGTCGCCAGCACAGGTTTGTAATATGCTAAATCGTTTAAATCCTTTTCTTTTCTCATGTGCAGGGAAGTTGTACTCTTTTGTTTCCTGCCTTAATGGGTCCATACACTGGATTCAACGACCGCTATGTCAAGTTGCACACACTGTTGGCAAGTCACTCTTCTAGATCTATTCTGCGCATCCTCCGCTGCACTTGTGGTTCATGAAATGTGT
>NW_027697690.1:0-349 GCF_054177405.1 Leptonychotes weddellii | reverse complement strand
CCGGCTGTTGTGCTCAGCTCTGCATAAAATCGCCATCAGCCAGTTGACTTCTATAATGAGCAAGCTGGTCGCTTCTGATGGGTGTCAATAAAATCCTTCCCCAGCATGCGGGACCTGGCTGAAGGTTTCAGAGTCCTGTCTGCAGAAGTCGTGGGAACATGCACAGTCACGGGCTCGTGCCCACGTGAAACGCCCTGTTGTCGCGGGCTTCGCATGGGGGTGAGCCAAAATGACCGAATGGCGATTCCTGGTCTGCCTTTTGCCATATCCTGCCATACTTCCTCAAGTAAGCAGCAATCTCACAAAAATAAACGGGGCACATTTAAACAATTATTATGGAGATTTTCCA
>NW_027697689.1:0-349 GCF_054177405.1 Leptonychotes weddellii | reverse complement strand
TAAATGTTAGCTATTTTGGTTATTAGTTATTATTATCACCATCATCACCACCACCAGCAGGATCAGTGCCTTTGGGCAGCAATTGCCTCCAATCCAAATTCAGCCATATATATCGTGCTTTGATTAACATGTCTTTGCACAATCTTTATTTACATTTCATTTTTTTTAAGAATAGATGTTCAAATGGAATTTTAAGGTATAGATTATAGTCGTTTTAAAAGAACTTTGGATACAGATTTCCAAATGCTGAATGTTATCTTAAATGTTTTCTCTTCTCCCAGTTTCATTCCTTTTCAATATATCTGTTTGCAGTGTTGGGTCCCATTTCCCCTTGATCTTCCTGAGGTCA
>NW_027697688.1:0-349 GCF_054177405.1 Leptonychotes weddellii | reverse complement strand
AGTAACAAGAAAATATTGATAACCCACACTAAGTGCCAGATGAATGAAGTCTGGCCGCAGGTGTTTAGAGGGTGCAGAGGGATTTGCAATAAGGGTGAAATAGACACTGAATTTTAAAGGCTTCATATTAAAAAATGTAAAATATCTCATTGATAATTTATATTAGTTATATGTTGAAATGATAGTGGGACATATTGGGTTGTATAAAATATATTATTGAAATTTATTTCACCTGTTTCTTTTTTTTATTAGTTTCAGAGGTAGAGTTCAATGATTCATCAGTTGAATGTAACACCCAGTGCTCGTTACATCATGTGCCCTCCTTAATGCCCATCACCCAGTTACCCCA
>NW_027697687.1:0-349 GCF_054177405.1 Leptonychotes weddellii | reverse complement strand
TACCTTAGAAAATGAAGGTATATGCAGATAGGTGATGAAGGGACCCCAGATTTTAACCATTTCCCACCAGATAGGGAGCCTCACAGATTTACTGACCACGTGAGGCATGAAGTGACTTCACTGACCATGTGAGGCATCGGTCAATTTCATAAATCTTTCAATACTGGCTTCAAATCAATTCTAAGAGCTCAGTGGCAAAGAAGTGACCGTCTGCAGGGAATCCCACTTCCTCAGAATGGCATACATCTTTTAAACACCTATTAAAACAGATCAGAAACTAGGGCTTTGCAAGCCGGCGAACTCTGGTTTGATGGAAAGGGACCTAGAAATTACTCTAAAAAAGAGAAGA
>NW_027697686.1:0-349 GCF_054177405.1 Leptonychotes weddellii | reverse complement strand
AAGGTTTCTAACTCCTTCCCTGGATATATAATTCTTATCTCATTTCATTTAGGATCAAAGGGAAAAAGAGGTGCCTTATCAGAATATCTGAATGTTTCACACCAACAGCACAGAAGATAACAATGACAAAAAAATAAAGTTCAGCTCTACTAGGATTTTTCCTGTAACATTTCTTCCAACTTAAAAAGGAAAACGGGGTGCCAGTTAAGTGTCTGCCTTAGGCTCAGGCCCTGATCTCAGGGTCCTGGGATCAAGCCTCAAGTCAGGCTTCCTGCTCCACGAGGAGTCTGCTTCTCCTTCTCCCTCTGCCCTGCCCCTCCCCCACCCCTGCTTGTGCTCTCTCTCTCTC
>NW_027697685.1:0-349 GCF_054177405.1 Leptonychotes weddellii | reverse complement strand
GGGAAGAAGTACAGACTGAGGTGTCTGGCTCACTTCAGACTTCTTGGGTTCGAATCCCCCACTTCTTAGGGAGCTCCATTATCATGGAACCAATGTATGGCCACTGTGACTCCTGCAATCCCCCCACAACCCTAAGGCAGGTCACTAGGGCCACACTTACCAAGGAGGGCAAGTGACCATACACACCTCTGTTCTCATCCGAAAGAAGTAGAACTTTCCTTGGAGATGTCAGGAGAGTAATGAGACAATCCCCAGAAAAGGACTTAACACTTCCCTGCAACAGACTCTGTGCAGCTGTTGCTAAACTCCCACAATGAAGCACAGAGCTTCAAGAGCTAACCTGCTAGAG
>NW_027697684.1:0-349 GCF_054177405.1 Leptonychotes weddellii | reverse complement strand
GCTCAGGTCATGATCCCAGGGTCCTGGGATCGAGCCCCGCATCGGGCTCCCTGCTCAGCGGGAAGCCTGCTTCTCCCTGTCCCACTCCCCCTGCTTGTGTTCCTGCTCTCGCTGTCTCTCTCTCTGTCAAATAAATAAATAAAATCTTTAAAAAAAAAAAAAAAACCTAAGAGGTTATTCTCGTTTACTCAGGGGACTATTCAGTTAATTGGGAAGACTTGTAAGTGTCATTTTCACCGATTGTCCAGGTGTATATGCATGCATATATTAAAACTTTAACTGTAAAATATTATACAAGGTAAAACAAATTGTGCTAAGAAAACAAAAGGATAATGTTATGTGTCCAGCG
>NW_027697683.1:0-349 GCF_054177405.1 Leptonychotes weddellii | reverse complement strand
TAACACTCACAGGAGTGCTAATGTCATTATAACTATAGGTCAGCGTTGCACCCTCTGGCAGACCGACCTTAAATAGCCGCCCTGTATCATCGTATTGGTAGGACGTTGACCATTGTTTATCACTGTCTTTAAACTGTACCGACTCCGTAATGACTCTGCCTTGAGCATCATAGCTATAGTTGGTGGTTTGGGTTGGGTCAGTGATTTGAGATAGATAGGCACCATTATAGGTATACTCTATGTTCTCACAGCTAGATGTGGTGGTTTGATTGTTTGTTCCTAGTTTGCAGTATTTGGTGGTCAGTAGCCTATCTGCTTTATCATAACTGGCAGTCTGCTTGGTCATCTC
>NW_027697682.1:0-6523 GCF_054177405.1 Leptonychotes weddellii | reverse complement strand
CCGATGCGGGACTCGATCCCAGGACCCTGGGATCATGACCTGAGCCGAAGGCAGACGCTTAACCGACTGAGCCACCCAGGCGCCCCAAGGTAGCTTTTAAAAAGACTGATTTCTCTAGAATGTGTTAAAGAGACAAATATGCTGCCTTTACAAGGGATCAATACTAGAGTGGAACCACAAAGTTCGCCTTTATAAGGGAAAGCCTTACTTTATAGAAAAATCTCAGTTAATGGATGTAGAAGGAATGTCAGAATTAGAAAAACTTTTTTAAATAAATAATGATCTGAGGGACAAGTCTCAATCACTCTAAAATCAACCATTTAGGGTGCCTGGGTGGCTCAGTCAGTTAAGCGTCTGCCTGGGGCTCACATCATGATCCCGGAGTCCCAGGATCGAGCCCCCCATCAGGCTCCCCCCTCAGCAGGGAGTCTGCTTCTCCCTCTGACCCTCCCCCCTCTCATGCTCTCTCTCTATCTCATTCTCTCTCAAATAAATAAATAAAATCTTTATTAAAAAAAAAAAGATGGGGCGCCTGGGTGGTTCAGTCGGTTAAGCGACTGCCTTCGGCTCAGGTCATGATCCCGGGGTCCCGGGATCGAGCCCCGCATCGGGCTCCCTGCTCTGCGGGAAGCCTGCTTCTCCCTCTCCCACTCCCCCTGCTTGTGTTCCCTCTCTCGCTGTCTCTCTCTCTCTGTCAAATAAATAAAAATCTTAAAATAAATCTTTCTTAACATCATGTAAAACCTTACCTGTTACCAGGATTTCAAGGCGGTTACTGGGGTGTGAGGCCAAGAAAGGAGCCTTTGGTCGTAGACACAGCTGTAGTTTCCAGTGTCATTGACTGTCACGTTCTGAAGGGAGAAGTCCGCTCTTCCTTAGGTCTCTGGTGCTGTACCTGCTTTCTAGTACTTGTCAGGAGAACAGACATTACATCTTCAAGCATATTGTCTGGCCTGTGGCACTGCAGAGCCACATTTCTTCCGGGGTTCACCTTATGCCTTCCGAGGGCCTGGAGAGAAAGTTTGGGCAAACTTCCTGTAAGAGAAGGTCACTTCCTGTAAAGAAAGGTCACTTCCTGTCAGAGAAGGTCACTTCCGGTAATGGAAGATCGCTTCCGTTAACAGACGGTCACTTCCGGTAGCAGAATGTCAGCGGTAGCCTGGTTTCTCTTCTTCCCTTGGCCTTCTGGGAGCGAGCTCTGACATGGGAGAAAAGATGGGAGATCCCTGATCTTGGCCCTCTTTCGATGTCAGGGCAGGGATATGACTCCCACCAAGGCGTGGATTCAACCAGCTGACTCTGGATTATTCTATTTTTCTCAGTTGGGGGCACGGAGGGTGAGAGCTTCTCATCTCCCAGTCTTCTTGAGAGAGCTTGTTTGGAGGTTCTAGCAGGGGAGCGCAGCTACTCGTATACCCTTGACCGAAGAACGGTCCTCCTCTATCAGGGAAGGTCGTCCTCTTCGACCGAGCGCGCAGCTTCGGGAGGGACGCACATGGAGCGGTGAGGGAGGAAGGGGACACCCGCCTAGCCAGCCAGATCAGCCGAATCAACCCTGGCGATCAATGGGGTGACAGATGTCGCAGCCAGATCGCCCTCACATCCTCATCTCCCAGTCTTCTTTTAGTTCTGCCTCATTCTCTGTGCCAAGGAAAACTGTATTTGATGCCAAAAGTCATCCTAAAGTACCCCCACCTCACCTGTAACCACAGTAGAGAAGTATCACTGGCTGGAGAGCTTCTGAAAGGGGCCTTTTCCATGGAGTATTTGCAGGTGTACTCCCCAGCATCAGTGACTCAGGTGAAAGGGGTAGATTTTAACCTGGATCCCTGTAGAACTGGGTAGCGGCATGGGATCCAAGAGTGGCTTTCCTTCCTTTCTGAAAGCAAATTTTACATTCCTGGTAAGAGTTGAGCACATCAGAATCACATTACTCTTGGGAGATACCACCCAACTGGGGAAGGCACTGAGAGAAGGCTTGGGAAGCAACCCTGGAAAGAAGTAGAGCTCAGATCAGATGACACACTCACCTTACATTCCATTTAGAGGAGAAGGAAAGGATGGGGAATTTGGGATGAAAAAACTAGTAACATTTAAATAAGAAAAAAAGAACACTCACGAACTATTGTGTCTCTTTGGCCAACACACAACCCTGTAAAGGAATCACCCATGAGATATAAGCCATTATTGAGGGAGAAGATTCCTGGTCACTTTATGCCAGATGGCCTTATGTAATGGCAGGAGTTGGCTAGAGTCAGACCCAGTCACTAGGCTTCCCCATGGTTACTGCCTCCTCTCTCAGGTGGAGCAATTTAGAACATGTAACACAGGCTGTAGAAGAAATGGCTAGATTAAATGCAGTTTGGCATAGAGGGTGGTAATAGTATGATTTGTGGAGTATCTGTGTGGGGTGGATACTTTTGCCTGAGTGCTAAGATCTCCTGGAAATTTATATCATATACATGAATATTATTGTAAGAAGGATATTATGTTAACAAGGAGAAGTAGGAGTTTAGCTAGGCCTGTGTTTCTAAGAACAGAAATTTCATTTCTTTCTTCTGTATGGAGGAACAGTTTGGTGTTTCAGGGGGAAGGTGAGAAGTTACTGGGACTTTTAGGTGCAAACACATGCAAACATCATGAAAATTAAATCTGCAGTCTGAGAAAATGGAAGGTAGTGGACATGTGCCAAGGTATGTGAAGGAATGCTATTGCAAAGTCAGAGGACCCCAGGAAATGGAGGAAGGACAAGTGTGGAAACAGCAGAGGCCTGTGGACACCTGAATCCACTTGGAAGCTGCACATGGGAAGCAGCATTGACCCCCACTTCTGGACGGAGCCTAGTCCCTGTGCATCAAAGCCCTGGGGGCCTGGACCTTTGTCCCTCCTGCCTAGTCCCTGCAGAATGGGTGGAGCTCCCAGGACAGACACGTGCCACCTCAGATGTTGCTGAAAGTAGGTAAAAGGTAGAAGACCTACATCAACTTCATGTAACTGCACAGAGCAAAGTGAGCAGAGTTAGTGATGAAATGAGATTTCCTATGGGAGCAAGTGTGATGTTGTAGAGTCAGAGAATATGAAGGTACTTTAAGCTGTCCATAGTTGTTGGAAAATCAGAGCAAAGGGAGGAATTCAGGTGTGAAAACCCAGCTTAGCCTATAAATTAAACTTAGTTAAGAAAAAAATACCATCATAAAGCATCATGAAGTGATTTTAAGTGAATTCCTACTAGAACTTAATGCCCTCAATGTGCCATCTCCCAGCTAAGGACCACACAAGGGTTCTGAAACATTCAGACCTCTTCAGTTCCTGCCTCAACACCTGCCCTCACTCACTCCTGCAGACACTGCTGGGGTGGGGGGGGACCGGGACCCTCTACCTGCCTCCTGAGTGGGGTGTCCCTCTGAGGCTTGAGGGCTTCACGCAACATGGTTGGAAGGACATGTTGGTTGGATACACACTTGACCACCTGGCTGCTTATCTAACTGGCATCTTGTGTCAACTCTGCACATCACCAATACAGTGATAAGAGGAGACCATTCTCAGAAGTCTTATCTCACAAGGGGTGGGTGCCTTGGAGCCTGTTAACGGGCACACATTCTGTCAAGGACAGAAGAGAGCAGGGACCAGCAGGGACCTGTGTGCTTCACTGACAGATGATGGAGAGTTCTGCATGAGCGATTTCCAACAGAAATAGCACCTGAGCCAGGGAGGGGGGATGATAGAAGGATTCATTCCCGCATGGAAATAACAGTAATCTTCCTATGCATACACAGTCTCTCATCACTGTGATGGCCCTGCAGATGGTCATAATTATCCTCATTGTATGAATAAGGAAATCAAGCCCCAGCACCATGTGATGTATTTCAAATACAATCGACCAGCATGTGCAGGAGTGGAGGCTCCAGAACATACACCTGATTCACTCCTCTCCTGGAAACACAGAAGACCTAAGAATAGAATCCTTTTCATTTTCCCAAGGTGGAGGTCTGACATAAAGAGAGCCCTATAGACTATCCTAGAGTCTAGGGGTCAGAGAAATGTGGTAAGAATTCAGATCTAGGGACGCCTGGGTGGCTCAGTCGGTTAAGCGGCTGCCTTCGGATCAGGTCATGATCCCAGGGTCCTGGGATCGAGTCCCACATTGGGCTCCTTGCTCAGCGGGGAGCCTGCTTCTCCCTCTGCCTCTACCTCTGCCTCTCCCCCGGCTTGTGCTCTGTCTCTCTCTCTCTGACAAATAAATAAAATCTTTAAAAAGAAAAATTCAGATCTAGTCATGGTGCCCAAAAACAAGCTGAAAACCACACACTGTCCTTGTCTGAGGACACTAGGGTTTTTCGCACCTGCAAATAGACATCCTGAACTGTACCCCATTCCACACCCAGGAAATTTTAAACAACTTTATCGAGATGTAATTCACATGCCTGCCATATAGTTCACCTATTTACTATGTACAATTCATTGGCTTTCCTATATTCACAGATATGTGCAAACTTTACACAGTCAAATTTAAAACACTTTCATGACTTCAAAATGATACCCCATTACTCTTCTACTTTTGTTGCATTTCCCCACCTCCACCATCTCCAGCCCTAAACAACCACTAACCTACTTTCTCTGTGGGTTTCCCTATTCTGGACTTTCATATGAATGGAATCGTGTAGAATGTGGTCTTTTGTGACTGGCCTTTCACTTGCCATGATGAGCGGCTCTTCTTTTATGCTTTAGAATTTGCCCTACTCAGCATCTGTTCAATCACCCCAAGGACATTTCTGTTTTGGAGATGCCATACTTGTATCCATTTTAGTTTCCTGTTATAACCCAGTGGGAACAGTCATGACTTTAGAGGCAGACAGGCTGGGCTTGCATTTTGACTGTTCTGCTCATTCTCTGTGTGGCCCTGCGCAGGAACCCTCAGCTGTCAATCTCAGGGTCCTCATTTAACCCTGTGGGCCTAATTCCCACCATGCAGGACTGTTTGCAAGGATCAGAGTGGTATTTCCCACAGGTTGGAATATGAACCACAGGTGCTCAAGGAGATGATTTTAGGCAACACACTGACACAATATCCTATAGCTTTGATCACAGCATCAAAAAGTTATTACCCTTTCGGGCGCCTGGGTGGCTCAGTTGGTTAAGCGACTGCCTTCGGCTCAGGTCATGATCCTGGAGTCCCGGGATCGAGTCCCGCATTGGGCTCCCTGCTCGGCAGGGGGTCTGCTTCTCCCTCTGCCCTCTTCCCTCTCATGCTCTCTGTCTCTCATTCTCTCTCTCTCAAATAAATAAATAAAATCTTAAAAAAAAAGTTATTACCCTTTCAATCAAACCCTTCTGATTACATCAAGGAGAGAAGATCATTTTGACGTACTTTAGAACAACTTTATCTCTGGCTCATCACCCTTTATAGCTAGGAAGTGGTCAGCCATGGGCTCAGAAACCTGAAAAGAGCATAAGGCTATAATGTCCTAACATTTTCTGCCTTTCCATAGTATTATATATTTGTATTAATTCTCCTTTTTCAGGTAGGTGACATGCATTGTTAAATTATTGCTAAGTAGTTTCCATTTTCAAATAAATACCTTTATTTAAAGAAAAATATTGACTCACTGTCAGTAAATAATATATTAAGTAAAGGTGGTGTAGGCATAGCATACCATCACAAATGTGGAATGTACATATTTGAATATTGGCAAAAACTTGAGCAGTGGATGGATGTAAAGCCTCCAGCGTGGGTCCTGACGTGTGTGAAGCAATCAGTAAATACAAACTGATGTTATTTCTTTTGTATTCTTCTATCTCTCAATCTGTCAGCCCACCCTCATCTTGAACCCCAGCACACCATCCTAAGGAACTTACCAAAGCAGAGGAGGGAAAGGAGTTCCAGGGTCATACTGGCCCTGCAGCCTGCTCTAAGGTCCCCTCTTCAGCTTTGCAACCATGGGATGGAGGGAAGCTCAGTGTGGGCAGTGACCTCTTTCCTCCAGCCTTTCCCTTCTTTCCTCTCATATGACCCACAGGTTTTTGTGTCACACCCACATTCAGGAAATGAAAATAATATGACATAAAACATTCAGAAAATGACAGAATTTTAAAGATGGAGAACAAGCCAGTGGTTGCAGTGGTGTTGGGGAGAGAGATTGGGTGTGACAGTAAGGCACACCGTGAGGAACATCTTTATGGTGAGATAGACTACACCAGTATGTTGATTATACCCGTGGCCAGTTGAATCTAAATGTGATAAAACAATATAGAACCCTACACACTGTACTAGGGTCAACTTTTTGGTTTTGGTATTGTGATGGACCTACAATGGAACCATTGGAGAAAATGGATGCAGGGTGCAAGTGTCTGTACTGAGTTTGCAACTTCCTGTGAGTCGAATGAGTTCAGAATGAAAGTAGGATCTGATTGAAGAGGAAACACAGTCTAAAGTAGACGTGGGCAGTCACACATTAGGGAGCAGGAACATCATGAAGGCTTTTCCATACATGGCCAAGGCAGATACTGCAGCAAGAAGTGGTTA
>NW_027697681.1:0-349 GCF_054177405.1 Leptonychotes weddellii | reverse complement strand
TAGTTAAGACAGTGTGGTATTGGTGAAAGAATAGAAAAAAATCAATCAATGGAATAGAATAGATATCCCAGAATAGAGCCATATAAATACAGTCAACTGGTCTTTGACAAAGGAGCAAAGGGAACACAATGGAGCAAAGATAGTCTTTTAGCACAACAATCCATGGCCACCCATGAGCGCAAAAAAAAAAAAAAAGAATCTAGACACAAACATTATACCCTTCACAAAAATCAACACAAAAAGGATCACAGATCTAAATGTAAAACAAAAACCTATAAAACTCCTAGAAGATAGCACAGGAGAAAACCTAGTTATAGCTTGGGAATAGCTATGATTTTTGGATACAACA
>NW_027697680.1:0-349 GCF_054177405.1 Leptonychotes weddellii | reverse complement strand
AATGCTTACAAATCATATTCATTCATAATACTTTAGTCAACAAATGAATTTGGACTTCATGGTAGGAAAAAAGAATCTTGCAATTCTTTTTTTTTTTTTTTTAAACATTAGACTTTGGTTTTAGTTAGTGTCACCCTATGGCACACACCATTTTTTTTTTAAAGATTTTATTTATTTATTTATTTGAGAGAGAGAGAGAGAGAGAAACAGCATGAGAGGGGAGAGGGTCAGAGGGAGAAGCAGGCTCCCCGCTGAGCCGGGAGCCCGATGCGGGACTCGATCCCGGGACTCCAGGATCATGACCTGAGCCGAAGGCAGTCGCTTAACCAACTGAGCCACCCAGGCGCCC
>NW_027697679.1:0-349 GCF_054177405.1 Leptonychotes weddellii | reverse complement strand
CGCCTGGATACTAACTCTTTATTGGATAAGTCATTTGCAAATATCTTCTCCCATTCAGTAGGTTGTGTTTTCATTTTGTTGATCGTTTCCTTCAGTGGGCAAAACCTTCTTATTTTGGTGTAGTCCCAATAGTTTATTTTTGCCTTTAATTAGTTAGCTAATTAATTAAATGAATTTAAGATTAATTTTTAGAGGATTGTGTGTCTATAACATTGCCAATAAAATCAAAACAATTTTGTAGGTGTTTATACGGAGACAGTTTTTCAGACTAAAAGATGCCAAAGGAAAACCTTAGAAATGTACAAAGACTGTGTGAGCTGAAAACAAGAGGCCTCAGAGCCCAGGGACT
>NW_027697678.1:0-349 GCF_054177405.1 Leptonychotes weddellii | reverse complement strand
TGGATAAGTCAGTCTATCCCTACATGGAACCTGGAGAGAACTTCCTCTCTGCTCTAAAGTCTACAAGAGGACTCATTTCTGCAGGGAGCTCCTACACCGAATGGAATATCGAGCTATAGAATTTGCCAGAATTCGAAAAGAACTGAGAAATCTCCTTGTACGCTACCATTATCCTGCAGATTGAGATTCAGAAAGGACATGAGTGATTCCCAGAGTCCCATCAGCTAGAACTGGGCCCCTTAGCTTCCAATCAGGTTCTGCTGTTCTTCATTTCCTCTTTAAAGACCTGGGGTAGGGGCACCTGGGTGGCTCAGTCATTAAGCGTCTGCCTTCGGCTCAGGTCATGATC
>NW_027697677.1:0-349 GCF_054177405.1 Leptonychotes weddellii | reverse complement strand
AGATACTTTTTCTCCATCTATTACAATGATTGTATAATTTTTTTAGTTTATTAACTTGGGTAAATTACATTGATTTTCAAATATAAACCAATCTTGCAATCCTGAGATAAACCCCACTTCATAATGTAGCTAGCATCTTTTCATATATTGTTGGATTTGATATAGTAAAATTTTGTTTAGAATTTTGCATCTGTGCTCAGGAGAGATATTGGTCTGTTGTTTTCTTTTCTTGTAATGTCTTTGTCTAGTTTTGATAAAGCAAAAGTTGGCCTTAAAAATGAGTTGGGAAGTTTTCCCTTCTCTTCAGTTCTTTGGTAGAGTTTGTGTAGAATTGGCATTATTTCTTCCT
>NW_027697676.1:0-349 GCF_054177405.1 Leptonychotes weddellii | reverse complement strand
TATTTGAAATCTTGCTTCACTATATATTGACTTCATTTTCTTTATCTTCCCAAGGGGGAAGTTTTTCTCCCCAAATAGGATTTATTTGTCACTAATCTTCTTTTATTTTGGTCTCAGAGCTTTTGCCAGTACTGAAATAAAACAATTGTCGGGCGCCTGGGTGGCTCAGTTGGTTAAGCGACTGCCTTCGGCTCAGGTCATGATCCTGGAGTCCCAGGATCGAGTCCCGCATCGGGCTCCCTGCTCGGCGGGGAGTCTGCTTCTCCCTCTGACCCTCCTCCCTCTCATGCTCTCTGTCTCTCATTCTCTCTCTCTCAAATAAATAAATAAAATCTTAAAAAAAAAAAAA
>NW_027697675.1:0-349 GCF_054177405.1 Leptonychotes weddellii | reverse complement strand
AAACTTCTCAGCACCATTAGTCATTAAGGAAATGCAGATTAAACCCACAATGAGTTACTACTTCACACCCACTGGGATGGCTTTAATCAATAAAATGAATGATAACAAGTGTTGGTGCAGATGTGGAGCAATTGGAGTTCTTATGTATTATTGATGAGAATATAAAATGGAACAGTGGTTGGGGAAAACATTTTGGCAGTTCCCCAAAATGTTAAACCTGGAGTTACCCTATGACCCAGTAATTCCATGCCCAAGTATCTAAGGAAAACATATGTTCACTCTAAAACTTGTACAGGAATGTTCATAGCAGCATTATTCATAATAGCCAAAAAGTGGAAACAACCCAAAT
>NW_027697674.1:0-349 GCF_054177405.1 Leptonychotes weddellii | reverse complement strand
TGAGAGACGATGGACTCTGAAAAACAAACTGAGGGTTCTAGAGGGGAGGGGGGTGGGAGGATGGGTTAGCCTGGTGATGGGTATTGAGGAGGGCACATTCTGCATGGAGCACTGGGTGTTATGCACAAACAATGAATCATGGAACACTACATCTAAAACTAATGATGTAATGTATGGGGATTAACATAAGAATAAAAAATATAAATAAATAAATATAATTAGAAAAAATTAAAACGTCAAAAAAAAAAAGTGATTGCACCATTCACATTCTTTTGAGCAATAAATATATGCAGGTTCCAACTTCTCCACATCCTTACAACACTTACTCTTGTATTAATTCTAGCCCCCC
>NW_027697673.1:0-349 GCF_054177405.1 Leptonychotes weddellii | reverse complement strand
TGTTTTATTTTTTTTAAAAGATTTTATTTTTATTTTTGACAGAAAGAGAGCGTGTACAAGCAGGGGGAGCGGCAGGCAGAGGGAGAGGGAGAAGCAGGCTCCAGGCTCAGCAGGGAGCCTGATGCGGGGCTGGATCCCAGGACCCTGGGATCATGACCTGAGCCGAAGGCAGACGCTTAACTGTCTGAGCCACCCAGGCGCCGCATGTGTGTGTTTTTTAAACAACAGAAAGCTAATTTGTGTGGAAAAAATCTTTGTCTGTTTATGTGTTAGGAGAGAATAAAGTAAGTCCATTTTAAACAAATAATACCTAATCTTATAAATTTCAGTTAAAATAAAAAAACAAAAA
>NW_027697672.1:0-349 GCF_054177405.1 Leptonychotes weddellii | reverse complement strand
TGCATCCACTGGTCCCCTGCTCCTTGGCTGTGACCCCCCACTTGGGCTTGTTCTCAGCTGAGCCCAATCTCTCCCCCTGTTGCAAACCCCTTTATTGAAAAATGTCTTCCACTGTTAACAGGTGTCATGAACAACTTTTCAAAAGGGAAAAGTCGGCTTTTGGAGCAATGACCATGTTTTGAAACTAGAGAGGGTGGTTGCAAACTATCATGAACGTACTGAATGTCACCGAAATGTTCACCTAAGATAGCTGACTTATGTGAATTTCCCCTGAATTAGAAAAGATGCACGTTAAAAATCCTCAATGGTTTCCTCTTCCTCGGGATTCTGTCGGTTGACTCTTAGGGGG
>NW_027697671.1:0-6523 GCF_054177405.1 Leptonychotes weddellii | reverse complement strand
AAAAAAGTATGTTTTAAGGAGCCAAATTATTTGAGAATCTCCCAAGATGCTTTCTTTTGCTCCTACAATTACTTGATCTCTTAAAGACAGGAATTGGTTGCCTATTTTAAGATTCACTGGATAAAACTGAGGGCAAAAAATGTGGATGAAAATAGGAAAAATAATTCAAGTATCCAAGATCGGGGCAGTTTCTGTTATGTTTAACCCATAATCGTCAACTCATTGCTAAAGAAGACACCTAGGAACAAAATATTTATGTTTTCACTTGGATGTATGTCGATGTGTGGATTTATTTGAGTTTAAAGCAAGGAGTCACTCTGCTGTTTTGCCTCCCCTGGGTCTGTGATGATGATCATGGGCCTCACTCTAACCGATGTTGAAAAGTGGGGGTGTCTGGGGTGAGAGAGTGAGCCAAGGAGTACCATGTGTAATGCTGACTGTTGGCTTCTGCATTTTAAACCCAATGCGAGGTGGAGACCCCACCAGAAATGCCCAGGGCTACAGGGATTTGGGGTCCTGGATGGGTTTGTCCAGCAACTCAGGCAGACACTGGTGGATTTGTGTGGAACCAACTGACAGGGACCCTGTGGGACCTAGGAGTTAATGAATCAGCTCATGCCCCACTTTTGTAGATGCTATGCATCAGGCTTGGTTTATTGTCTTGTTGATTGTCTGGATTTAAGAAAGGATGGAGAAAAAGTTAGTAACAAGACAAAATGTCTGAAGCTATTACATTTTACATAGCTCCAAATATTGAGAAACTATTCTCCCAGTATGCAAGATTCAGCAAAGGAGTCTGGTTCATCTATTTCAGCAAACAATTCACTCACACCTTTGATAAATGAATGACATTCCCTGATCAGTCTTCCTGTTTCACTTCCGTCTTCCCTATTACTACAAACAGAAGCACCGAACGACCTTCATGTTGGAACAACACTGGTTCAGCAGAGCAGCCATATGGTGGCTATAGACATGAGAGCTCATTTAAAGGCAATAAAAGCATTTTATGAGAAGGAATTGGCTCTATGGAATTGATGATGCTGAGTATGATATATTTTATTAGTATTTGTACATGTTTTTGGAGATCTGGTGGTTAAACGTTTCCTAGCATACTGTTGGATGTATGCAGAAAAATTTGCAGACCAGAAATAAAATAACAGAACATCATTAAAAAAGTGAGGCCCCAGCAGCCAAAATGGGCAGGTCGTTGTTGGGGGAAATGCCCCCTCCTCATTATGCTTCCATGTGTGGGGACCATCAATGAAAGCAACACTCCTGACCCCTCTCCTGAATGGAGAGGCAGTGAATAACCTGATTTGAGAGTTGGGGGGGAACTGAGAAGTGTGACCAGTCCCTTCCAGTTATCTGTTGGCAGAGGACACATGTTCTGATCTACAAACTTCCTGTAATGAAAGAGGATGTGTCCAAACAAGAGGTGTGTATGTCTTCAGCTCTGGCAGAGACTGGGTGGCTAAGTCTCCCTAATTCTAGAGTGTAGCATCTGCAAACACACATTCTCCAGAAAGCTAAGATCAAACCATCCTACTCCTGTGTCTATCTCTTGCTCGATTCTGAACTCAGGGGTATTATTTATGAGGCCCTCTAAAACTGACAGTAGGTATGGACTGCTGACTGAGCAGAAATTTCCAGTTGCCTCTGGAAGCCCATTTTCCCTCTTTCTCCAGCTTTTAACAAGAGACATTATTAAAAATATACCTGAATAAAATAATGTGTTTCCAAGTTTTTCTTAGAGTTGGGTATGGCCAGCTCAAGGCAATGATGCATCTAGGTCTCCTGGGAGGTGAGCTCTGCTGGTTGGAATCCTTTTGGGCTTTCTCTGTTTCCTCCTGTTCCAGCCTGACATCAGGATCTAATACCTGGATTGCCAACTGTCATCTCAGATCATGAGATGACTCTGGAGACAGGAGCCTGGGTCCTTGATGACACCATGAAACTATCATGCCCAAGCCAGCCTGCCTCACTCCAGAAAACATTCTATGAGAAAGAAGTATAAAGCATTATGTTTATTTATTATTATTATTTTGGGTTTTTCTATAATAGGAGACTAAGAATTGTTTTGAGCTGGGACCTTAATCATAGGTCTTGGAGCTTTGGGAGAATATGGCAGATGTTCTATTTTGGAAAAAAAAATTCTATTGGATGGCTTTGCAGAGAAAGATGTAATGTGTATCACGTATAGTTTCCAAAGCGATCCCCAGATGCAAAATCATTGTTCTAGATTGGGTTATCATCAGCCTGCACAACTTGGTAGTTGCCTGAATGTGAATCTTAGATGTGTTGCTTGCTCATTGTGTGGCCCTAGTCACTTAATTGCTCTGTGCCTCAGTTTTGTTCTTTGTCACAGGGAGATAATGATCATTGAGGGGATTAACAAAGCCATCCCACAGCACAGAGTCAGCGCCATATAAGCATACACGGATGGCATCTCCATGTCTCTGATGGCAGGGACTTATTTCTTCATGCCCTGAAGGAGGGGAGATCTTCAGATGAGGAATGGATGTGGACTTTCATTTGGGGTCTGTGGTCTGCTCAGGATTTTGGGCACATCTCCTTCATAAAGCTTCTTTACTAAAGACACTTTTGGTTTGGGCTCAAATTCATTAACCCAGATTTTCTTTTCACAAGAGCCAAGTGCTAAAACATGATAATTAAAGATCCCACAGCCACCAAAGGTGACCTTGCAAAACTGTGAACAAATCTGTTGTGGGTCCAGAAGAAGAATATACTTACTTCTCATTCTTCCTCTCAGAGCTGGGGAACATGAGCCAGAAACTGTGAAACTCACATATGATTGAGCTTTGAAACGTGACCCCCTGATCCCACCAGTTAGGAGTGTGCGGGATTCCTGAGCAGAGCACAGGATGGAGGAGCTCTGGTGGCAAAGCTGGATTCTAGAAATCAGTCCACGCTAGCGCCTTACAGTGTTGGGGCCGTGTAAGCGCTACAGTGGGGGGTGGGGGTGGGGGTTTGCTGCCAGGCAGGAGGAAGAAGTTTGTAAAATGGCAGAGAATGAAAACAGAGAGATTTCCCGTGAGGACATGGCAAGTTCAGGGTATTTGATCATTTCTTCTTCTTCTTAGGAGAGTGAACCAATTCTGAAATAATGGGTTTCTGTCCTGCTTATGAGCTGCTATGCAGGGGAGCAAATGTACTCTGAAGGTTGCTGTTAGCCCAGAAGGTAATTTCCTATTTCTTTAAAACAATTCACTGAAAGAACATGTTATTTCTTCCTAAGAAAAATGCAGTGCTGCTTTGAGGACCTGTTTTCTGTTCTTTCCTTGTCCTAATAAGGAAAAGCTTAATTGCATTCCATGTGGGACCCCTGCCTGACCGAAATCATCAACCTCTGGCTTGTTCGTGGTTTGCCCATCTTACTCTGCAAAAGATGCTTCTCTTCCTACTCACATTTCTCCTTTGGAAGAGTGTCCCACCAAAATAGGTATTTTAGGTCTGGTGAATAAACTCAGTATTTGGTCAGAAATGTCCTGACCCAGCCCACCTCCTCCTATCCCACCCGAGTATTTGCAGCCCTGTAAAGAAATGGTCAAAAAGGCTTTTTAAAAATGGATCATTATCATGGCTCCTTGCAATGCTAATGTGTGAAGGTATGACCTTTCCACCTGTCACGGTCATGGGTACTGAGAGATGAAAACATGTCAGCAGAGGAGTGCTTTTTGCAAGGATTTCTGAAGCATAACAAATGGATGGGGTAATTTAACGGGGATTGGTACCACGCAGAGGCTGTGGGGGCAAAGGAAATCTAGACCAAGTGAGCTTTGTTCAGAGACTGTATGCTGTGTGCTTCTCCCGCAAAATTACCCATTAAGCAAGGTGCCATTTTACCACGTAGTTTATGTTTCCTTCATAAACCATGGTATCATCTAACAGCATCTCAATGTTCAGGAAATCTGCACTCTTATGGCACAAGGGAGCACCATCTGACCTACTTTCTTAGAGCAGAAAGATGCAGGGATATAGCAGACCCACTGCCACCAGCCAGGGAAAGCCGTGCACACTACAGCGCAACTCACACTCGGGGGATGTGACCTGTTTAGCTTGAAACTGGCAACGGTGGGAGGATTTACACCATGGACATTGGCAAACACTAGAACTCATGGCTCTCTCCCCTCCCTCCACCTCCAACAGATTTTGCTGTTTAACACTGACCAGAAGACTGCGTAGGGGAGTGTGTCACCATATTGATGCTTTTAAGGAGTGTTCCCACAATACAGGGACACTGAGGAGCTTCACCTGAGAGCCATAGCCAATCTTATTCATAACAGTAAACCCTACGGATGTGAACAGCACATCACTGTGTGTTTTGACAGGTGATTCAGCGAAGAATCGATGCATATGTTGCTTTCTCAACTCAGGGATACAGGAGGGTGGTGGACATTTATATTAATAAACTGCTAATATTCAAGGTTAGTTGCAAATGTTACTCTCCTCTTTTAATGGCACAAAACGGATTCTAATACATTTTTATTTCTTTTCTCACTCCCCAGCTCGGCTGAAACTAGTACTGAAAAAGAAACAAAACAAAATACCACGCATCCTGGATAATCTCTAACTAGACAACCTCCCTGTCGTGATCATCTGGTTCAATTCCTTCATTTTACAGAGAAGAAAGAGAAAACCAGAATAGAGAAGTGGGTGTCAAAGCCTTGGAGAGGAGGCAACCAGGATCTGACTTAAATGAGTCCTACTCTAAAACCACCATTACCATCGTCAGTAATGACCCCAGCAGAGAGTGGACAACCTTCCTGGGTGCCTAGGACTCCCATGCTTGAGCAGGCAAGCCCTGCCTCCTGGGGGAGGGGTGGTCCCTCAGTCCTTCACTCTACCCAAACAGAGGTGGCAGAAGACGGTGTTGTCCAAGGATGAGGCAACAAGGCTGCCCCAGAGCCCAAGCTAGAAAACAGACGTAGGGACAAAGGGTTTATGGGTGGTAGGGCCAGGGAGGCAGGCAGATATTCTCAGACATGAACACATATTTTGAACCCACTTATTCAAGTACTTTTTTTTTAAGAGAGAGTGAGTTTTGGGGGGAGGGGCAGAGGGAGAGGGAGAGAGAATCTTAAGCAGACTCAGTGCTGACCGTGAAGCCCAACATGGGGCTCAAACTCACAACCCTGAGATCATGACCTGAGCCTAAATCAAGAGTTCGATGATCAACCAACTAAGCCACCCGGGTGCCTCTTCAAGTACTTTTTTTTTTTTTACACATCCCCCAACATTTGACTGGGAAAAATTTCAAGCATATGGAAAGTTGAACAGCCATATACCCACTGCCTGGATTCCACAATGAATATTTCATGCACAGATTTGACTCTAAATTTATTTCAGTGTTATCTCATCAGCCAATCACAATTTACTGAATACAGAACTTTCATTATTTCGTTTTAAAATAGACTAGGTGAAAACATGAATCAGTGAACATCTCAAAGATCACTAAGACACTAAGGCACTAAGATGGCAGCTCTCTTCCTGAATTCTGCTGCTCCAGGTGGGGATCCACTGCACGTGCCTTACTCTGGACTCTGCAGCTGTGACTTGGGGTCTGGTGCCACTCTCATGCATGTCATATCAGAGGACGAAGTGTGAAGGGGACTAGGAGCAAGGAGCCTGGACCCCAACCTCCACACCATCCACGACATGCTAGGAGTGGGCAAGACCACTGGCCTGATTCCTAGGGGGGCTGAATGGGACCAGACACTCTCAACCTGGGCTGCATCTCAGAAGTTGGAATCACCTGGGTGGTTTTTAAAATAGACTAGTGCCCAGGCCCTACCCCAGACCAACTGAGTCAGAGTCTCAGGGGTGGAGCTCAGCAATGGCCTTATTTGAAGCTCTCCAAGTGATCCTAATATACAGCCTGGGCTGCAACAATTCTAAGGGGTGATCTCCTGGGCCACTGATAGCTCTAATGCTCCTCTACTTTCTCTGTCCCTTTCCTTCCCACTCTGCCCCCTTATTACCCTTCCCTCCGTTCTTCCTGAATTTCCTCCCCTTCTTCTTCTCTCTCTCTCTTTCTCTCACAATTCAATAACAACAACAACAACAATAGCTAACTTGCTTGAGTGCTGACTCTGTTCTGGAAACTTTCTCATATGCCCCACATATATATAACCCATATAACAATCTGATGGGATAGACGTTTTGACTATAGAGATGACCCAAGACCTATTGATGAGTCCCACTTTAAGTAGATTCTAAGTTTTGCTGTAAATATGTGTGAGAGATGTAGAAATAATATTTTTAGCAGATTCATTGGATTTAAATTTATATTAACAGATGCCCAGGCAGATGATCCAAGAGAACCAGGCACTAAATACCTATCTTGAAGTGGGGAAAAATAAAGAATAGAGTGTAAGTGAATGCTCAGGTTCATTTAATAACTGGCATCCTTTCCCCTTTCCCTTTATTTATATGCAAGGACCCAGGGAACTAGAGGGTTTAAGACTGGCTACACTGGAACACATGCCCTTTGCGCCCCTTTCCT
>NW_027697670.1:0-349 GCF_054177405.1 Leptonychotes weddellii | reverse complement strand
ACATGCGTGGAAAACTTTGAGGATGGGATTAAAAAAATAAATAAGGCCAGTCAGACAAACCTGCCTTAAGCATAGAAAGCTGCTGTAATAGCCAGGCTTAGAAAGGACTTTTGTGCAGAAAATGTATCAGGAAATCCTAGGTATTCCAGAACTATATACTAAATTGAAGCTAAATTTGAGTAGGTTAAAAAAAAAAAAAATGAGAAGTACGCAAAGCCATGATTTACCCGACCGACTTAATCATAAATTTAGGTATTGTTATTACTTAGTCCTTCAGAATCATTTCAGGACATTTTGAGAAATATTCCATGTATTCAGCTGATTTGCAAAATTTCATTATTTCAATTTG
>NW_027697669.1:0-349 GCF_054177405.1 Leptonychotes weddellii | reverse complement strand
TGCACAAGCAAATATTAATCCAAACATATGGTAAGGACTGTTACTGTCTTCATGTTATCCTTCATTTATTTCTGTCTTTATTTGTAAAAATTGTCTTAATCATTGGTACCTTTGCCAAGACAAAGATCAGAATTAATAATTTTAGGTACTATAATGATATTCTTAGGTAACTTTTTTATCCTATAACTAGATCTATGAGTACATGAATTATAAAATAGAAGCCTAGCGCATTTTTAGTTCCTGCTTTTCTGCTTTAATCTCCTGTGTTTTATGAGACTGCGTAGGTTCAGATCCTGCCCTACCACCTTAGTGTATGACCTTGGGCCACTACTTAATCTCCTTGTGCCTC
>NW_027697668.1:0-349 GCF_054177405.1 Leptonychotes weddellii | reverse complement strand
TCCACAGAGCTGAGCTGAGGTAGATCCCCCAGGAAGACACCGCAGCCAAGGGAGAGGCAGCTCCGGGCCACAGAGCGAGCCCCCGGGGAAAAGAATCCACACTGCCAGGGGTAAAATCCTGACCTCGCTCCAGGAGCCTCGAAGCAGCTCCCACAATGGCAGTGAAGCTGTGGTGTCTCTCAGGTGGCACTTTCTAGAATGTGCCCCCTGGGAGTTGCTGGATAAACGCCCCCTAGGTGGTCTGGGAGTGCTGTGCACACGGAAGTGTCCGGCCAGAAGACTCTGATCTATTATTAGTGCCCCAGGGAGGTGTCAGGGAAGCCGCGGGACTTGGGGTGCTGCTGGCCAC
>NW_027697667.1:0-349 GCF_054177405.1 Leptonychotes weddellii | reverse complement strand
GTCTGACTCGGTTTCAGCTCAGGTCATGATCTCAGTCGTAGGATTAAGCCCTGCATTGGGCTCGCATTCAGTGCAGAGTCTGCTTCAGATTCTTTCTCCCTTCCCCTTTGCCCATCCCCACTCTTTCTCTCTCTCAAATAAATAAATAAGATCTTAAAAATATAATGTTTAAAGTATATATCATTATTGTTATAATCTCTGATTTAAGTAGTTTTTCAGTTAACCCATCAACCACTATCCTGGTCTGATCAGAAAATAGGACTCTCCTGTGTGGAAAGTTCAGTGGGCATAAAGAAGGATGGGCCTGAAAAGAAAGGAAAGGAGTTAGAGAAGATAGCATTCAAGCTAA
>NW_027697666.1:0-349 GCF_054177405.1 Leptonychotes weddellii | reverse complement strand
CCCCCTCTTAATAATATGTTTTTATTCATCATATTACCAGATTTTGCTTCCCTGAACTGAGAGAGGACAGTAAATAAACTTTGGTTGCAACAGACCTCAGCTACTGTCTATTATGGACTCAAACTCAAGATAGCTCATGGGACACAGGGTTTCAATAGCAATTACCAATTACCTTTCAATTACCTTTTCCCCCCACAGATTCTGCTTTTTCTGGATAAAAGGATTTATTTTAATACTAAAAAGAAGTCATTTGCAGATTAATATTTGATTTTATCCTAATAACGTGAGCCACTTCACTTTTCCTAAGGACTTTCCTAATGGATAGAAAATGCCTTGATCTGTTTCTAAT
>NW_027697665.1:0-349 GCF_054177405.1 Leptonychotes weddellii | reverse complement strand
TGTTTGAGGATCTCCTTCTATGTGCAAAACACTGCACTCCATTCAGTAAGTACTATGTGTAGGCACTTCCCTCAAGAAGGTTTGTAGCCTTGGAAAAAACCCTTTATATTCCTGTTAAGTAATTATATAGTGATTTATCTCTTGAAAATTAATAGCAACTTCTTTTTAAAAGAAGGTTGTTCTCTCTACCATTTTTTTTAAGCACTGGAAAAGCAATAGTCTATTATTCAGAATGGTCATTTAGCAGAATCATGCCCTACGAATAAAGGCATCTGGTGGGAAGAATATAAAGTGAGAAGCTGTACCTTGCGGGTGTGACAGAGGTAATGATGAAGTGGGACAGCCCGTC
>NW_027697664.1:0-349 GCF_054177405.1 Leptonychotes weddellii | reverse complement strand
GTAGCCCCATGGGGCTAGTGGTTAATTAGCACAGGACTAGAGAAACTCCAAAACAAGATGGGGAACATGAGGGATATGGCATTAGCAATTTCATAATTTACAATTCATAGCTCACATCTCGCAATTTGCTCAAAATCTGTTTAGAAAAGGCATCAAGCAGAGATAAGTTGACTCGCAGGAGCCTAGAGCCTAGAGGTTCATGTTTCTGTCCCATGTACCACTGCTGGCAGCGCCTACATTGAATTGGGGTGCTGGAAAGTGGTTTGATGTTATGCTTCCAGAGCTTTCCAAACATTTAGACCCTCTGGGCCGACAACAGTTGCACTTGTGAGGGTGGGGCTTGGGGGCC
>NW_027697663.1:0-349 GCF_054177405.1 Leptonychotes weddellii | reverse complement strand
CTATAACACCCAGTGCTCCATGCAGAACGTGCCCTCTTTAATACCCATCACCAGGCTAACCCATCCTCCCACCCCTTCTCCTTTAGAAGCCTCAGTTTGTTTTTCAGAGTTCATCATCTCTCATGGTTCATCTCCCCCTCCGATCTACCCCCCTTCATTCTTCCCCTCCTGCTATCTTCTTCTTTCTTTTTTTTTTTTTAACATATAATGTATTATTTGTTTCAGAGGTACAGATCTGTGATTCAACAGTCTTGCACAATTCACAGCGCTCACCATAGCACATACCCTCCCCAATGTCTATCACCCAGCCACCCCATCCCTCCCACCCCCCACCACTCCAGCAACCCTC
>NW_027697662.1:0-349 GCF_054177405.1 Leptonychotes weddellii | reverse complement strand
AAATAAATAAATAAATGATGAATCATGGAGCACTACATCAAAAACTAATGATGTAATGTATGGGGATTAACATAAGAATAAAAAATAAATAAATAAATAAATAAATAAACTAATGATGTAATGCATGGTGACTAACATAATAAAATAAAATTTTTTAAAAATTAAAAAAAATGATTCTACAAAAGTATTTTGGAGAATATGTAAATAAGTCACATTATGTAGAATATGTAAGTATGTCAGTGTTAAATATACATAAGCTAGAGGAAATAGGAAATATATTAAGTCTTATAATCCAGCACTGTATAAATTAAATTAATTTCCATAGATTCCAGGCATTAAAAAAAACTCA
>NW_027697661.1:0-349 GCF_054177405.1 Leptonychotes weddellii | reverse complement strand
TAAGAATTCCTCATATCAATGAGATCATATGATACATGTCTTTCTCTGTTTGACTTATTTCACTCAACATAATACCCTCCAGTTCCATCCACGTTGTTGCAAATGGCAAGATCTCATTCCTTTTGATGGCTGCATAATATTCCAATAAATGGTTATCTTTATTGCTCCCTGGCTGCACACACTTAAAAGGGGTGTCAACTTATGGAAAGGGTATAGATTTTGGAAATGGAGGAGCTGAGCTCAAGTTCCACTTCAGCCTCTTGGTAACTGTATGATCCTGGACAATTTTCTTACTACAAGAATAACCACCAGCTCCAACAGCTACCATTCGCCAAGTGTTTATTATGCG
>NW_027697660.1:0-6523 GCF_054177405.1 Leptonychotes weddellii | reverse complement strand
GTGTTTCCCCGATTTCCCAGCGACACGGCTTCCCTCAGGGGCCTTGAGGTGAGACCTGTGGGGGGCTGGGGCCTCCTGTGACGCTGACCGTGGGGCATGTGCCTCAGGCCGGAAGCAAACGCTCCCTCGGGGGCCCTGGCTAGAACCCTTCCTGCCTCTTCCAGCTTCTAGCGTGGACCCGCACTCCTCCGTGTCCCTCGGTCTGGGGCCACGTCGCTCCCGTGTCTGCCTCCGTCGGCACCTGGCTTTCTCCCTGTGTCTCCACGTGCTGTGCTTTTTATAAGTACGCCAGTCATGTTGGATTAGGACCCTGCTCCCGAGTGAGCTCATCTGAACTGGTTACATCCACAAAGACCCTATTTCCAAGTAAGGTCGCATCCCGAAGAGCTGGCGGTTAGGACCGGAACCTGTCTCTTCCGGGCCACCGTCAGCCCGCGGGCCCCTCACGGTCACTGTCAGGCTCTGGGAGGCTGTCCGTCAGCGCAGAGATCTTTGTGGGGAGGACACGGCCACGGCTGTATGTCGGTGGCTCAGACAGCAGGTGTGAAGATGCATGTCTCTGGGATAAATTCTAGCCCCTTAGTTCTGTCCTTCCTGGAGAGACACAGGCTTCCATTACTAGAGGGCCCTCGGCTGCACCCTGGGATGTCCTTCCGGACGTGACCGTACACTGCGTCCTCCAAAATCAGCACCGACGCCGACAAAGCTACCAGGACAGGAAGCATTCTTCCCAATTTTTAAAGTAAGTGAGCCGGCTCTGTGGCCAGTGACGTGGCAGGAAGGACACTGGTGTCCCTGCCGCCCACTGATCCCTCCCCGTGAGCCTTCCCGCTGCCCTGTGCTGCCGAGGCCTGAGGGAGCCTCCGTGGTCATGTGCCACGTCCTCCCCAAGGCTGTGGCTCCCGCCCAGCTGTCCTCACAGACACTGGGTCATTTTCCTGGGTTCTGACAATTCTCATGAATGACCGAGACAGGATCACCAGATGTCAACTCTGAGCCTGCGCCAGAACTTACGTTCTTGAGAGAAGAAGTAGAGGTCTTGGGTCCTGTACACAGCTTAGGACAAGTTAGGAACATATGTATACACACGTACGTCTTAGTAACCTCTACACCCAGCGTGGGGCTCAAACTCGACCCTGAGATCAAGAGTCACGTGCTCTACAGACTGAGCTGGCCGGGCGTCCCAAATTACAAATATCTTGACACTGGTTAGGAGCTGAGCCCTGGACACACGGCCAGCGCATCGTCTTGGAGGAAATCCTGCCCACCTGGGTCCCTGTGACAAGCCAGAGGTCTGAGCGGCTGCTGCCCTTGGGGTGGGGACGGGGACGGGGACCAATGGGAAGGGGAACTTCCGGGGTGACAGAAATGCTCTGTATCTTGTTGGAGGGCTGGGCCCCATGGGCACAGTCGCGGCAAACACACTGACCTGTGTGCACTGAAGATCTGTGTGTTTCACTGTGTGTCAAACGAAACAAGAACTGTTCATGGGCCTGGAAAAATCCTCCACCTGCCCCTCCCGCTCCCCCACCTCATGCTGCCCCTGCCCCTCTGACCGTGGACCTTGGAGCCCGGCCCTGCTCCTTCCAAACCGTTCCGCAGGGTCCCTGTGTCTCGGGCCACGGCACCGACCTCAGCATCGGAGGATCCAAGGGCCGGGACAGAGTTCTCGGCAGACCTGCCTGACTCAGGCAGTCCCTGCGGACGGGGTCACGGCACACAGCGACCCCCCACAACAGCTCCGTGGAGGAGGCCGCGGAAGCAACAGTACACTAACCATCTGTATGGCAGAACGGCAGAACGTGGGTGTTCTTGAGATTTCAAGAACTAAAGATACGAAGAAGAGTCTGCGCACAGGGTCACCTCAGCTCTTCCGGGGGCCAGACTGGCCCCTGTTTGCTGACAGACACGGGAAAGGAACAGGGCTGAGAGGACCGGCCTCCAGTTGGCTTCTGTGTGGCCCCGTTCTCCCACGGCCGCTGTTGAGGGAAGGCTCAAGGAGCGGGCCGCTGGGGCGTGGGCCTTCCCAGGGGAGGCTTAGGGAGGAGAGGGGCAGCACTGACCTGCACCTCCTTCTCAGGAAGGAGCCCCTGTGTCCTCAGCGCCTGCACGGCCTGGTCTCTCTCCAGGGTCAAGGCCTTCAGCACCACCTCCTGGTCACGCAGCGTCCGCTCTGTCTCCTGGAGCTTGGCAGCAACCTGGGAGGAGATGTGGGACTCAGCTTCCGCTGGGAGGGTTACAAGGCAGCAGGCCAACTTCCGGGGTCCTTCCCGGGGAGCAGACAGCAGACACGTGAGCGAGCAGCCCCCGGGGCCCAGGACCACGCGGCGGCCAGGGCCGGCTGAGGGGCAGCCCCAGGCTCGGGTGCGGCCAGGGATCCTCCCAGCACTGGTCAGTTAGGGAAACAACCAGTGTAGCAAAACTAAGATGCTGTCAGAGGCTGTGGGCAGGACAGGGACGCCTTTCGTTGCTCTCGTCTTTGTTGCTACACTTCACGCAGCTCGGTGAGGCTCGGCATCTTCCAATCCAAACGACAATGCGGTGAGAGCCCAGAGCCCTCCTCCAGGAGCCACAGGGCGCTCCCAGGCCCTCCCAGCGCAGGACGAGACCTGACGAGCCTAGGGACGCAGACCTGATCCCGCGCCTCGGTCAGGGCCTGAATTAGGTCCTCAGACTTGCGGTAGTGGGCCCTCTCCACACCGTCACAGCGCTGCTGCCAGTCCAGCTGCAGTTGCGTCTTCTCGCGCTCCAGGCACCGCTCCCTCTCCGCGGCCGCGGACAGCTGCTGCTTGTACCTCCGGGGACGGGAAAAGCACGGAGGTTAATGTCTTGCACGTGAAGAGCAAAGGTGGCAGGGTGGAGGGAGGGCGCTACCACACTGCAGTCGGGCCCCTCGGGGGCCCCCTGTGGGCTGGCCCTGTTCCCGTGCACTCGTGGACACGAGGCACGCTTGGCGCAGCCGGGAGGAGTCTGCAGTGTGGATGCAGAGGAGACAGGGCATCTGCGGGCAGGCTCGGGTTCAGAGAGGAGCAGGGACTCCCAACACCAAGGAAACCAGCACCACGGAACATCAAACTCAAGAAACAGAAGAACCCATTCGTAAGAAGAGAAGGGAAGAAAGCCAACAAACTTGCGGGAAAAAAAAGAGAAGTGGTTCCAGCAGAGAAATGTGAGAAGGTTTCAGAGCAACCACCAGAGAGCAGAGCGGGCCGAGCCGGAGAGCTCGGAGCGCCAGGACAGAGAGAGCCTCCAGAGCTCAGAGGACCGACGTCCATCTAAGAGCGGGTCCAGAGAGATCAGAACGGAGGAGACAAAGGAGAAAAGCCCGCACAACTGGGGGGACGCACGTCCTCGGACCACAAGGGCTCGCCAAGCACCAGGCAGGGGGAGCTTTACAGGACCACACGCACAGACGCTGTGTGCGGTGCTGGGTTCCAGGATGAAAGAGAAGCCTAAGGGACAGAGAGAGAGAGTGCCATATGGGCCCCAGGCTTCTCGTCGGCCGCGTGGGGCAACGCATGGTGGGGGGCTCCAGACGGCCTCTCCCCCAAGGGTGGCGGGCTGTGTGCACGACCGGATGGGCGCCCCTGATCGGGTGAGCCACATGAGACCCTGTCCTGCCCACTGGAGGGTTTCCTGCCGGTCTTGAGAGGTAGCTGCCGGGAGGCCACACTGTCGGGGCTCGCAGCCGCGGGGAAGGACCTCTGCCACCACCCTGAGGAGCCTGGAAGGAAAGGGCAGCCTGGCCGGCACCGTGGTCCCAGCCTAGTGAGACCCTCTGCCGGGGACACAGCTGAGCCGAGCCGAGCCGGACTCCTGACCACAGAAACTGAGATAATAAATGGGCGTCGTTAAAGCCACTAAGTTTGCAGTGATTTGTTCCAGATCAATAATAAAGTAACACACGATGGGTTTAAAACCCAGGGGAAGGGGCGCCTGGGGGCTCAGTTGGTGAAGCAACTGCCTTCGGCTCGGGTCATGATCCCGGGGTCCTGGGATCAAGCCCCGCATCGGGCTCCCTGCTCGGCGGGGAAGCCTGCTTCTCGCTCTCCCACTCCCCCTGCTTGTGTTCCCTCTTGCACTGCATCTCTCTGTCAAATAAATAAATAAAATATTTTTTAAAAATCCAGGGAAAAAGTGATTTGGAATTTAGCATCCTAAACCCAGCAAAATCAGCACTCACGCAAAAAGGCAAACATGGGCACATCTTCAGACACAAAGGCTCACAGCAGTGATTTGCAGGGCTTTGCAAACCGTGGTGAAAGCCCACTTATTTTTTTTTAAAGATTTATTTATTTATTTTTGAGAGAGAGAGAACACAAGCTGGTGAAGGGGCAGAGGGAGAGAATCTCGAGCAGACTCCCCCCGAGCGAGGAGCCCGACTCGGGGCTCGATCCCAGGACCCTGAGACCACACCCTGAGCCAAAACCAAGAGTCGGCCGCTCAACCGCCTGAGCCACCCAGGCACCCCCGAGTTGTTTATTTTTAAAATGTCCACGGAGAAGCGCCCAGCTAGCTCAGTCGGTAGAGCATGAGACTCTTAAAATGTCCACGGAGGGCCAATACTTTGTAAAACGTCAGGAACCGCCACAGCGCTGTCCCGTGACCATGAAGTTCCCGAATGCCCATGCTCCCCGCACTTGGATCCCGTGGAGCAGACACACAGAACTAAATCAGAAATCAGTAACAAAAAGATATCTGGGAATCTCAAAATGATGGGAGACTTAGCAACACATTTCTAAACAGCCCATGGACCAAAAAAGAAATCACAAGGAAAATCAGAAAGTATTTTTAACTGAATAATATCAAAATTTGTGGGACACAGTAAAATAGTGCTCGGAAGGAGATTCAGAGCATTAAATGCTTACGTTTCTCAGAAAAAAACAATGGTTCAAAAATAATAATCGAGGACCCCACCATTAAAAGCTGTCAAAAGAACATCAAATTAAAGCCAAAGGAAGCAGAAGAAAGGAAATAATCTTTTGAGAGTAGATGTCAATGAAAGTAAAAACCCAGAAAACAACTGAGAAAAGTCAATGAAACCAAAAGCTGGCTCTTTGAAAAGATCTGTAAAATCGACAGATGTCCAGCTAGGCTGATCACGAACAGGACAGAGATGGTTACGACAGGCTCTGCACACACTGGGGAAACATAAAGAAACACCATGAACAGTTCCGTGCCAATAAAGTCAACAATGACACGAAATGGGCAAACTCACTGAAAGACACAAATTCCCCAAACTGACACAGAAACAGAGAAAACGTGCAACAAGCATGCAGAGAAGCCAGATGCAAAGTGCACACAGACGGAATGCGGAGTGGCAGGCGGGGCGGCCGCAGGGCTGGGGCCGGGGCCAGGGTTCACGTCTCGGCTGCGGGGGAGGCTGAGTCAAGAGTCAGCAACCGTACAGCTGAAACAAGGGCATCTGTTGTATTTAAGTTACTCCTCGAGAGAGAGAACACGTTCTTTACACAAGCGTTCCTTAGCGATCACACAGGAGACACGAAGCAGCGACTGTCCACACGGGACCGAGCAACAAGAACGCTGCTGTGGTGCTCGCTCCGGACCCGGGCCCGTTCCCGGGGAAAGGCCTTCTCCGGCCACCCTCCATCACCCCGTCCCTCCTGTGCTCTCCCTTCTCACGACCAGATGTTCTTCTTCTCTTTCCTATGTCTTTCTCCCTCAATAGGATGCAAGGCCAGGGCCTTGATTCTGTTCCCTTTTGTACCCGCAGCACCCAGAACAGCACCAGGCCCCTAGGAGGTGCGCAGCGAAAAGACCGCTCTTGGGGAAGCTGTGGGGACAGTCACCTTGCGATGTCCTGCTGGCATCTGGCCAGATGTGCCTTGAGTTCTACCTCCTCTTCCTGCAGCGACTGAAGCTGAAGGTCCTTGGAGATCATCTCCTTGGACAGCTGAGCGATCTGGGCATCCCAGCCGGATTTTAGAGCTGATGCATCTTCCCGAAGTCTGCACAAAGAAGGAAAGCTGTGTGAATGTGGGTGTGGTGCTCACTCAAGCTTTCCAACACACACACACCCACATGCACGCCGCCCTCAAAGGAAACCCACACACCAGTGTCTCCAGATCAGGGTGGAGACTTCCTCACCCAGATTAGGAAACGGTCCTACCCGAGAAGAAATACCCACCCGTCCATCCCACCAACCCAGGTGCCCACTGAACACCTACAACACGCCAAGTCCGTGCCAGACGTGCAGAGGACAGTGAGCCATGGGGGTCTTGGGGTGGTGCCTCTGGGCTCACCTTTGCCACGCCTCGGGCAGCCCCTCAACGTGCATACACATGTCTTCAAGTTCAACGGTAAGACGAGGTCCTATAGAAGCCCTACACTCCCTGGTAGAATCACCACAACTTGGATAAGCTTCCCCAGAAGAAGAGCTCTAAAGAAGACACCTAGAGGGGGCGCCTGGGTGGCTCAGTCGGCTAAGCGACTGCCTTCGGCTCAGGTCATGATCCTGGAGTCCCGGGATCGAGTCCCATATCGGGCTCCTTGCTTAGCAGGG
>NW_027697659.1:0-14548 GCF_054177405.1 Leptonychotes weddellii | reverse complement strand
ACACAGGCTAAACATTTTTTTTTTTTTTAAGATTTTATTTATTTATTTGACAGAGAATGAGACAGAACACATGAGAGGGGGAAGGGTCAGAGGGAGAAGCAGACTCCCTGCCGAGCAGGGAGCCCGATGCGGGACTCGATCCAGGGACTCCAGGATCATGACCTGAGCCGAAGGCAGTCGCTTAACCAACTGAGCCACCCAGGTGCCCTGTTTCATTATATTTATTTATTTATTTTATTTATTTATTTTTTTAAAGATTTTATTTATTTATTTGAGAGAGAGAATGAGAGACAGAGAGCACGAGAAGGGGGAGGGTCAGAGGGAGAAGCAGACTCCCCGCCGAGCAGGGAGCCCGATGCGGGACTCGATCCCGGGACTCCAGGATCATGACCTGAGCCGAAGGCAGTCGCTTAACCGACTGAGCCACCCAGGCGCCCCACTCATTCTTAGATTATTTTTTGACCAGGGCAACTGAATAGAACAGATATTCACAGAAGAAAAGAGGATCAGAGGGCAGTAATAATCCAACATCAGGAGGTTGGTGAGTGTAGGTATTTGATTCCACATAGAAGAGAGGAGGCAGCTCTGTCCCTTTGAAGCTGTGCAGCAGATGTGAGGTGGTCTCCTGGAGCAGGAGGCCAGGCCTTCTGAGGAAGCACTGTTCTGTGTTGTGCCAGATGGTGAGCAGTGCTCATGGAGGAGTCTCATAGCGTGACTCCAGACAGGGTGGTGGTCTCTCTTGAGAGGTGGAAAGAGGTGGTAGGTAGACCTGAAATGACTTAATGGGAGATACATCATATTCCCGGAGTGAGGAAATTAGAACTAATGGCTGGTCTCTTAAATCTCCTTGAACCTGAGGGTTGATGAATGCATGTTGAGGAGAGGTGGTGAGAAGGGCCTGAGAATGTGTCTCCAAAGCTCTGGATGCAGACTTCTAAGGCTTGAGATATACATAGTGTCTTCACCAGTTTTTCCACTTTTCAGGTCTGGGAAGAATGGGCTGGACAAGGGGCTCCTTATGAGGGCCCAAAGGGCTTTGAATTGAAATTTGAGCCTGATAAAGAGAAGAAAATGAAACAAAATAAGCAAAACATCGAATTAAAACTTGACTAATGAAGAAGAAGTTTGAATGAAGACCCTGGAAATTCTCTGGAAACCATAGCAGGGCATATTAATGGGGAAGAGGTCAATATGGCCCAATGTCACTATGCTAGCTATAGATTTTTAAGATGAAAATTAATTATGGCATAAGGGCTGTGAGCAAATCTTGGCCCAAGGATTAAGGGGAAGGACTACAATGGAAAGACTTCTCTCCTGCAAGACACAGATTAAAAAAAAATAATACAGCGAGGATTCACTGTATATTACATGGGTAATACAAACAGTACACATACACACAGGATATATAAGTATATGTAAACACATATGTGCATATTCCAGCACATATCTACATGTCTACATACATTCAGGGAGGAAATACACAAAAAATATTAAAAAAAATACCTTCAGGCAGGAAAATTTTGATTAATTCTTTTTTTTCCTGCTTTTGTATATTTTCTCATGTTTCAACTGTAAGCATCTATTACTTTGAAAATGAAAATAGTACTTAAGTAATATTTTTAAATACCAGAAACAGCAAAACACACATTTGAGTAGAAAAAATTGGGACGTGGGGGCACCTGGGTGGCTCAGTCAGTTAAGCGTCTGCCTTCGGCTCAGGTCATGATCCCAGAGTCTTGGGATCAAGTTCTGTATCGGCTCCTTGCTCAGTGGGGAGTCTGCTTCTCCCTCTGCCCCTCCCCCTGTTTATGCTCTCTCTCTGTCTCTCTGTCCCTCTCTCTAATAAAAAAAAGAAAACATTTGGGTGTGGATGAAATAATTAGTAGTAGTTGGTCACCTTTAAGATGCTGCTTTAATTATTGAGATTTTAAAACAGTCATTGCGGTAGCCATCCTGGGGAGTTTCATCTCTATAGATGAACTGCCAGGATTCTGAAAGAAACATGATTTGTCTTTAAAAAAATCCCTCCAATAGTTGAGGACACAATGGAGTAATGAGCTAGTGAAAACTATGCATAGAACTGTAATCTGAGACTTCAGGGAGCAGATCTTTGAAAATCCAAGTGAAGATTTTAGCTCTGTAAATTGAGGGCCGGTGGTCCTGCATCACTCGGCCCATAGTAGGTAATCTAAAAATATCATAGGTGTGATTCAGCGACTCAGGACTTTAAAGGAATTTCTGGTATTTAGTAGACCCAGTACATTTCTTAACAAGTGAAGAAATGAAAGAATGAAAGAGTGATTGAGTGAAGATGAGCTATTGGTACAGGAGGTTCTAATAATAATGTCCTGACATAATAGATGACTCCAAAAAGAAGAGAGTGGTCACCCAAAAAATATCACACACAGGTTTTCAAAGTACACTTGTAAAATGTAGGATTGTGAAGAAGGACTTAAAGGTATGTCTGGAAACATAAAAAGAGGGAAAATAAAAGACGTAGCTCGTTGTTTAACTGACCACTCCCCCTGTGGGATCCCTTGCAGCCTGTTTGCTCTCCTGTGTGTTCAGTTCTCTTTGCATTACACTTGACCATGTCTCTCTCTGTGATTTCCTTCCAGGTTTTTAAACCACACTGTGTCATTTTTATGTTTCCTTCATTCTCATCAAATATATTTGCACATTCTAGGTGCTCCGTAAATATTTGCCGATTTGCGTTGTTTGGAACAGATGGTATAATGTTAAAAAACAACAAAAGAGAAAGAAACGCTACAAAATTCTATTTAATTTCTGTTTTCTCTGTAAAGGATAATGATTTTTCAAATTGTAAATGGCAGCACAACCATAACTAAAGGAGCCTGAAAACCTGAAGTAGGTGTAGAGATTCTAAATGAGCTCCTAGGTTGTCTTAAGATGGTGCAGATTCATCCATTGTATTAAAGATATTTTCTGTTGGGATTGGGGAACTACTTTTGGAAATGTTTGGAAAAACCAGGAAAGGAAGAAATGAATCAGTATCCTGATATTCTGAATAAAGTGGATGCCTAAACTTAGACCCATTCCAGGATGGGAACTTGTAAATGGATGAGTTGACCGTGCTTGGGAAAAGACAGTAGTCATTAGGTGTCAGCCAGGGTGCCAAGCTAACCTCACTTCCTTTCTAAAAAATATGATTACTGAATCTGTTGATGAGGGAAATTCTCAAGGGTTGGTTTATCTTAGTTTGTGCAAGTCCCTGAGATTGTATCTTATGTCGTAATTGTGGTCTTTTCATGGATGTATACACCGTGTGATGAGGGATTCATGGGTTTTTGAATAATAGTCCCAAAAGACAAGTGAATCAAACTGGATGCTGATCTATAGACACTGTTTGAATCTGGCTCTGTTCAACAATTTTATCGTGGGTCCGTTTATTAAAGTTTTACAAGTTTCAAAATTAGGAAGTGTGGTCACTGACGATGTGGTGGTTAAGGGTGGCCTAAACTCAAACCCTGGCCCCGTCACTAGTTGCGTGACCTTGAGCAAATTACTGAATTTCTCTGTGCCTTCATTTTTTCATTTGTGAAATGGAAGCAATAGTGCCTGTGTGTGTGTGGTGCACATAGGGCCCTCAGCACTGTGCCTGGCCCTTGGCAGATACTTCACAAATGGTAGCTGGTACCTGTCTAGAAGTTGCTGTGGGAGCATCTTGTAAACAAGGAAACTAAGCATTAGAAAGATTAAAGGAATGGGTTTCCTCAGGGTTAATAATGGACTAAGGAAATGGAATGGAAGAGCAATGGATGTGAAGTTCATAAACTTTGTACTTCAGTTAAAAATCTTTGGTATAAAATTGATCTAGAGGTTTTAGTTGACTGAGAGATAAATATGATCCACACTTCTATCATGACTTTAGAAATATAGACAGAGGGGTGCCTGGGTGGCTCAGTTGGTTAAGCATCTGCCTTCGGCTCTGGTCATGATCTCAGGGTCCTGGGATCCAGCCCTGTATCAGGCCCCCTGCTCAGCGGAGAGTCTGCTTCTCCCTCTGTCCCTCCCCCTGCGTGTGCTCACACTCTCTCTCTCTCTCTCACAAATAAATAAGTAAAATCTTAAAAAAAAAAGAAAGAAATATAGACAGAAAAGAAGTCAGTCTTCCTACACTTGGATAATTTGACCACATCTATAATGCATTATTTTGTTTTTCCTCATAACATTTGTTAAAAGGGGCAGATTGTGGAGGATAGACAAAAAGGCACATCGGGACTAGCTGGAAGAACCTAAGTTGGGAAATGCAGAAACTTTGAAGGAAGCAGGATAGTGGTCTTAAAATATTTAGAAGGGATCATTTGGAAGAGGGATTGATTGATTCTGTGGTATTCCAGAATTGGTTACAGGGGTAGAAGTTATGGAAAGGCCAGTTTGACCTTTAGATTTTTGCTGACCTTCAGATACATTCAGAAGTGGGATGGTCTGCCTTTCAAGGTGGTAAACATCATCTCCTCCAAGTCCTGGTGAAGGCAGGATTCTCTGAGAGATACTGTGGAGGGAATTTCCAAGTTAGATGGGGGTAGATGACCTCTCCATTCTCTTGTGATCTAAGAATTTATTGCTCGGTGAGAGATCGAATCTTTCAAAATAATGCATTTCCTAACGATAAATGTTACTAGTGTAAGGCACCTCTTCTCCTTTAACTTTATGAATTTAATTGATTTTTTAAGAACATAAACAAGTTGCAAATATAAGAAATATATTTTTCATTTTTGAAAAAGATGACTATTTCAGTGTTATTGGGAAAACCATAATTTTAGTTACTAAAATTCAAAGCACTGAATTCATTACATTACAAGAAAAGCAATTTCCTCCTCACGATTAATTGTAAGACATTTCTTCCATTATTGAAGAGAAATTGTCTGTGTTTAAAGAGCACTTATGTTGAGTTAAGAAGGTAACATTTCTTTGACATTTGTGTGTACCTAAAGGTAGCTTGTAGAGAAATGTAAGAACACAAGAAGTGCAAACTTATAAAAAATAACTTTCACATGAAAAGCTATTTAATATGTATCAAATATACTCTTAGACTTCATACGGTTATTCATTTTGGAACCCGGATTTTCCTTCTTTGAAAAAATCTCTTAAGATTACTGGTCACAGTATTATCTTGTCCAGAATCGTAACACTGTGTTAGGATTTTGCTGAATAAAAATGAGTCTGATTTTAGTAGTGAAGTGTGCTTGATTCATACCCTCCCCTCCCTACCCAGGTGTCAGGCCAGCCCAAGCTGTTTAGCACAATGAAAGTTCTTGTTTGACCATAACTGCACATCTCACTCCACAGGCAATCAGCATTTTAATTAGTGATTCAAAGGAAAGTCATTGTCATCTCGTTGCTTTATCATAATTGCCAAATAATTTTCCATTGAATAAATAAATAATGTAAAGAAGAAACCTCCCCTCATAATGCTGTCATTAGGGCTTCATTTTTTTTTACCCCCTCATTTGTATTTGTATTAACACACAGCCCACTTGAAAAGGAGTAATTATAATGGCTTTCTGATGGTAGCCAGTAGCCTCTGCTTTTTAACAACTGGGGATGGTTTCCTTTTCTATCACTCTTTTGCCCTGCCTGGCTTATCTTAAGGGTCAGCTAAAGGAAGCTCATGGTGGCTGGTGTATCTTCAAAGGTGTGTGAAAGTGAAGGATTGATCTGCCTTGTGCATCACTGGAACTAGGTAACTTGCGTTATGACTCTGATGTTCTGTGTAATTGATGCAAGTCCTCTCCTAGCATTCTGAGATTGAAATCTATATTCATTTGGAGCGCAACAACTGTAATAACCTACATTCCCTTTGTAAACAATGGTCTAAGGCTTTGTAAAAGATCAGTTAGGAGTGACAGATTAACATTTTGGTTGGGCTGGGGTCTATTTGAATAGATATGAACAATGTCTCCAAGACAACCCTGTTTAAAACAGTTGGCTTCACGAAATTAACTTTTTATTTTGTTGTACAGAAACTTCTTTTGCTTTTCCTTTATCTGAGTCTCTCTTCTGTCTGGTTACAAATCTGGACCCAATGAAAAGAAGGAGTGATCATTATTTTAATGAATAACATCACGGGTGTTATTTGTATACCTTGACACATTGTTTCAGATGTCTTGTTGATAACATTATCCCTGGCAAAATATCGATGATTGGCAATTGGATTTGCATTCTTTGTTCAAAAATGGGATATGCCGTGACAATATCTAGTACAGGGTAAAACTTCAGATACCAAAGAGGTGCATTCTGAAGAATAAAAAAAAATCAATATCAATTAATTTTTACAACCAGACAGCAAATTTATCATCTGAAGTATAGCCATGTGAGAGCTGGCTGAGTTTAGAGGCCAAGAATGCTGGTTCTAGGATCACACAAATCGGAGTTCAAATCCTAGCCCCACTGCTGACCAGCTGTATGACCTTGGGCAAATGCTGTAAACTTTAGCTCCTGTTTACCCATCTGCAAAATGCAAATGATAAGGGTAACTGCCCCAGAATAACGCTGAGATAGTTAAATGAAATAGCATAAAAAATCAACACGTTTTTTGGCACATTTTAAGCACTTTATGATAAATGTTGGACTATACAGACAATGACAAGAATCCTGTCTCCCCCCCCCCTTTTAATGATCAGAGATGTCTTCTTTGCATCCATCTCTAATGCCTGGAATTGTCCCTAAACCCCTTACTGTCTGGATGAGAATCTCAGTGCCAATTTTGCTTCCCAGCCACCTTGCTCCAGCTGGACCAATCCTTTTGAAATACTGGTCTCCCCCAAACCTTTCACAGTGATTACTTTAACAAGTCCAATGTTTTTCTATTCAACTCCATTCCGCCCACCACCTCCCTCCCATATGTTGCCCTGTGAGTTGCAGGGTTCATGTGAGGAGTAGATGATACCATGAAAGGCAGGTGCATCCCACGGGGCCTGGTACTCCATCCCTGTTTTCATGACCAAGTCAAAGCCAATGTTTGAGTGCTAGCACCAGTCTTGGGCAATGTTCTCAGTGCTTTCCCTGAATTGAGAACTGTTAAATGAACAAACAGAGAAACAAACAAAGAAACCGAAAAACAGACTCTACAACACAGAGGACAAATTGGTGGTGGCCAGATGGGAAGTGGGTGGGGGATGGGTGTAATAGATAAAGGGAATGAAGAGGTACAAACTTCCAGTTATCAAATAAATAAGTCACGGAGAGGAAAAGTACAGCAGAGGGAATCTGGTCAATAATATTGCAGTAATGTCCTATGGTGACAGATGGTGAGTGGTAGAGCATTGAGTAATGTATAGAACTGTTGAATCAATATGTTGCACACCTAAAATTAATCTAATATTGTACGTTAATTCTACTTCAATTTAAAAAACCCGATTATCGCCATTTTATAGACAAAGAAATTGAGACACAGAGGGTAATTGGCACATAGCAGTTGCTCAGAAAGTGGTAGTTAGTTTTACTATTACCCTCACCTGAGAGAGCAGTTTTCTGGTTTTCTCCAAATATGTATATTTCTTGTGTGTCAGGAGTCACAAATTAGGGCCCAAGGGTCAAAACCAGCCTCCAGACATAGGTACAGAGTTTTAGTATCCAGGGATTTTCACGTAAAAATGCCTTTCACCCATGTGGCCCCACTCTGCGAGCCTTCCCATCTTCCCAGTCTTATCTTTTTAAAAACAAAGGTGGTGTCTCTTCTCACTGACACTGTCCCTAATATTTTCGCCCTCGTGTTATGGTCTCTGCTGTGAGTTCCTTCCGTCCTTTAGTCTTTACACACAATTTCATACATAATAATATTAAGTAAATTATGTAGTATTTTGTGAAACCGACTGTGTACCATGCATTATCCACTTAGGTTCTTGTCGTAAAGGACAATATAATCATAGGAGGAGGAGGGGTAATACACGATCCTTGTTACCACTTATTAAGAACACATTATGTGCAGATAAAGGGCTACCCATGAAATTACATATCAAGGCAGGTATCATCCTCCCCAGTGCACTGATGAGGACTGAAATGAAAACCCACAGGTTAGGTGATATGCCAGAAGTTACAGAAAGCTGGCCTGACATTCAAACCGGGGTCTGTCAGACCCAAGCCCCATACTTTTTCCACCTCATTCAGCTAGCTGCCTCTTCTCTGTAGCCTTCTGCTCATTTACCAAATTTTAAGCATGTCAGAGAAATCACCTTTGATAGGTATAGTGTGGCCTTTAATAGGGATATTTATATTGGTTTCCAAAATACAAGGCATAAATTTTCTCATGTCTATAGGAAAATAATGAAGGTAGAGATTAGGATTCAATACAAAATAAATTAAAGAATGCATTGCAGCATAAGTCTTGAAGATGAAACAAAAGTATATATAAGCCTCTTGAATATCCTACAAGGCATTTCCACTAAAGTTGTTAGGAATGGCACAGTTTCAGAGATGTTTAAAAAGAAGTGTAATTAAAAAAAAAAAAAGTGTAATCACTGGACATATTTTAAAGCAGTTACACAGGTTCTACAAACCCTGGTCCTTATATGAAAATTTTCTTCGTATTTTTTATCATAACATAATTCATCCTTATTACAAATAATTCAAACAAGGCAGAAGCATATAATGTAAAAAGTATACGGGCCTTCCTCCCTCCCTATTCATCTGTCCTACTCCCACTCCCAAGAGTAACCACTATTAATAGTTGATGTATATGCTTTGAGATTTTTCTATGTATTTATGCATTTTATCTGTAAGTAAGTATATATTTATGTGTTTAAATATATGTATATACATATCTGTCTAAAAAAAAAGATATCTATGTTCAGAGAGCACGAGCAGGGGGAGGGGCAGAGGGAGACAGAGCTAATCTCAAGCAGACTCTGCACTGAGCGTGGAGCTCGATGCAGGGCTCGATCTCAGGACCCTGGGATCATGACCAGAGTCGAAATCAAGAGTCTGATGCTTAATTGACTGAGCCACCCAGGTGCCCCACATTTTCTGAGATTTTTAAAATATTACTTTTGTATAAGAAAACACTATTCATAGGCTAATCAGTGTGTATCCATAAACCTTGCAATGCCTTCCTTCCCATAATTAATGATCAGTTTTGAAAGGAATAAAGAATATATTTTATTATTATTACTGTTCATCAAAATAGACTTCTTATGATACCTTATTTTATTTGCCAGTGTCATGCTCAGAATCCTTTCTTCTGGGTTTGCTTTGCAGTGAGTTACAGTGTTTTAGTCAACAGTTGGGGTGTGTGACTTTGCTTTTCTGAGTGCAAACGGAATCTATTGCCTTTAAATTTTTAATCCAAGACTGTTAACAATTTTGTAAAAAGAAGCAATTCTATCCAAGAGCTGCCCTCAATGACATCTGTACTCTTCCAGGCAGACATAATAAAAATAGTGGCAAACACAAGTTAGGAAAAAAAAAAAAAAGAGGACACACTAAAACCCTTTTCAGCCCTGTCTTCTGGGTTGTCACCATCAAATATGGCTACCAGTTAAGATCACATTTCACATCTCTGACACAGACGGTTTGACAAGAAGCAATCTGAAGGCTTTCAGAAAGAAATGTGTCTGTGGTAGTTTTTGTGTGATGTAAATATTATAAGGTCAAATTCATTTTTTTCCAGTGAGACAAAATGTTAACCTTACACTTGGATTCAAAGCTGACCCATGACATCACTTTTGGAATGAATATTTCTTTTCATTGGAAGGTGTGACCTAATCTCCATATTTCTTCTATGTATCTTATTTCCTAATTTGACTTTGAGTCAGAATCACCTTTTTTCATACATATGTTGATGCTTTCTGCTGCTGGAAATAGATCTGTAGGCTGTTAACAATTATTGTCATTCCTTTTACATTCTAAAAATGCATTCTAAAGGTGGATTGATTCTGTAGTTTTATAATAACCTGAATGTGGCCCTGGTAAAGTGGATGGGAAGAATATTCAGAATATATCCTTTTCATATTAGACATTTAAATCCTTCAGTGGTTTTGGGGTTTTAGGGAAACATTTTCCTGATCTTGATATAAATTATTAACACATATGAGCTTTTTTGTCTTGAATATTACCTTGTGTTTGTTTACAATATTTATGTTAAAGTTGAGAGGTCAGATGTGTTTATTATGCATATATTTATAGATTATACAAAAATCTACCATGTGTAGCCTTGCCTTTATTACCCTGTAAATCTCAGACAGGCATATGTTCAGATCAATTCAGCAAATGTTTATTGAACACGTCCTATGTGTCAGACACTAAAGCAGAGGTGAGAAGATGAGTAAGACACTGATTTGGCTCTTACATATTCACGATGTGGATAAATTGCAGGAAAACAGATATTGTACTATGTTTTTAGAAGAGTAACTCAGTACATCTTTAAGACAGGACACAATGGTGGGACACATTTAAATAGTCACATGTGGTTTGTGACTCCCATACTGGACAGTACAGGTCTATAGGATAAGAATATAATTCATTCACTGAAAATCTCGTTCTTGAATACTATGAGGTTGTAGGGAAACACCATATAGTATTCAATGAAAAAAGTCAGTTTCCAAACATTATTCACAATTTTGATCTTAGTTAAAAATTACAAGCACATACATTGATACACATACAGGAATATAGAAATATACCAGAATGTTCACGTGGACTAAATCTGTATGTTGAGATTATGATGACCTTTATTTATTTATATTCATCTGTGGTTTTCAAACTCTTCATAATGAACATGTGTTATTTTATAAGCAGAAAACATCAAACGTGGAGAAAATTCATCTTTTTAATATTATAGAATGCAGTGCTCTTATAATAAGTTTTTAAAATCTAAATTGTAAATCTGATGTAGTTTTACCTTTAAAATACACATTATAGCTATGTTCTCAAAACCATTTTATTCTTAACCTATTGGTACATTTCTAAATTTATTAAGGCTCTCTTGAAACGGGTCTTTACGCCCATCAATAAAAATACCGTATGTGTCTTCATAGATTTTAAAATAAGAAGCTTAGCAGAAAAAAGAGAGCACAGAGGGGCTGCTACTGCTGCAGTGATCACTGAGATTTTAGAGAACAGAGGGCAGCAAGCTTAATTGGTTTTGAGCATAAGTTTTCGGGATCAGTCAAATCTGGGTTTGGATCATGGCTTTGACACTTACTGGCTTGAAAAAAGGTCTCTATGAGACCTTGAATAAAGCACTTTAAGTTTCTGAGTCTTGTTTTCTCATCTGAAAAATGAGAATATGGAGACCTGCTGTGCTAGGTTGTTGCAAGAATTCAGTATATAGTACTTGTAAGATCCCAGGCATGAAGCACATAGTAGCTGATCAATAAATGTTTGTTATTCTGCCTAACCTCTTTTACTCCCAACCATATAGTCTAAACATTGACTGAGTGGTATCCCCTGCAAGGAAGGAACTGACAAAATACTGGAAAAAAGATATATGGAATTTGATTATTTAAAATGTTTCAACCCTCAGTCCCATCCTCACTGAAGACTTTCTTGGCTAATATCAGACTAGACTCTTTCTACTCCAAAAGGAACAAGATTCCAGATCTCATCTTGATTCTAGGTAGTAAGCTATATATGCCAAATCAAAATAAATTTGTTTATATCAGCTGACTATTTAATGCAAACAGAGAGCACTTCCTCCCTGCTTGTCCTCTGGCTGGCTCCTATTCAACTGTCAGCTCTCAGCCTTGATGATACTTTCTGGGACATCTTCTCAGACACTTCAAGCCTGGATCTGACCCTTCTGTGTGCCCCTTATCTTGCTTAGTTTTAAGTATATGTTAACTGTCTTCCTTCTCAGCTAGCATATAAGTTTTCAGAGGGCAAGGACTCTGTGGTCCTTATTGTGTTCACAGTCTTGAACAGTTTTGACTCATGGTAGCTATTCAATTAGCATCTGTTCATGTGACTTTTTGGGCAGAATTCACTTGTTTGTTAATGGAGCCTACATACCAACAATGGTCTAAATGATTTTTTTCCATTTTTTTTTATTCCTCTCAGTCCATAGTACTTTTCTTGCTGTGTTTTCACATTCTCCTGAAGAGCTAAGGAAGAATCTAAATCTGTCATCTTACCTGTCCCCATTTTATTTCTTCCTCACAGTGGACTTATCCTTCTGCATACTCTTGCTCCCAGTTGACTCATGTCTACCTTACAGTCTTCCTCTTAGCTGTAGTATACCAGCTCATCAGACAGCCAGTGTAAATATATGTCTAGTCTCTCTTTTACCTTTTTGATTGATTCTATTATTTAACATTTCATGTAGATGAAAATAGGTTTGGCTTCTTGAATCCAGAGCTCCGAGTTCCTCACCCTTTCCCTGTGACTGTTTTCCTCCCTTTTCCCTCTGTCCCTCGGAGGCTGTTTCTCTCATTACACAAGGCTTAATCCTTAGCAGCTAAATTCCAGGTGCTCTCTAGGACCTGCCAGCTCAGGGAAAGGGGTGGTGTTAAATGTGATGTGCTTCATGCCCTTCCTTCCTGCCTGTTAAGAGTATCATTTTCTCCAGTTGACCCAGTGAAGGAAGGTTAGCAAAACGCTTCCTAGTCCTAGGTCAGATCATAGCCTCCAGCCCGGACCACCAGCGTTGGCAGGGGATCGGGTCACTGCCAGACACGTGGACATATGCACAAGGGCTCTATTTTTCTTGGGCTGAATTGAGTAGTCTTCCTGCTCCCTCCTCTCCTAGGGGTTTACAGAGATGGAAAATAAGTTTTCTCTTTTGGCAAAATAGCAGGGGAGTTCAGAGAAAGACGTGTTTGGGCACCAAGTCAGGAGGAATAGGAATCCCTGGCTGAATTGGAGAAGTATAGTCTATTCATTTAGTTCCTGATTTTCCAGGCTTCCCCCCCACCCTTTTATAGGTTTCTCTCTCTCTCCCTCTGGAGATATGTATTAGTGTAATGAGTTTCAGGATTGTCCAAAAAGAATTTTATCTTAAAAAGCTCTCAAATATTGAATACCTGGTTAACTACTTACTCAGATTAGGTGAAGTGGGTCTCTCTTCCTCTCATTGTCTCTCTTTTTATTTCCTGGTCTTTGATATTCTAGTAGCTCAGTGTCCACTTAATTTTGGCAGCTTGGAGATCCCATTTTATTTTATGAATGTTCATTGAGGAGAGGTAATATATATGCCCCCACCCTCCAAACCATCTACATTTGTTTTCTGTATTATATGATTTAGTGCTTGGCTATAAATGACTCTATTACAGATTCCTTTCCCTTCTGTGCTACCCTTTAATATGTGAATTTACAAGGGGCAGTAGATTTCCCAGAAGCAATATACATATTTTTAACAGTACGTGGGGAGGCTGAACTAACTTGTGCTGAGAGTAATGGACTGGATATGAAGGAAATGGGGATTGGCACAAATAGCTGACCTCAGTTACAACCTTTTCCAGTGCCTTCTCGCCTCTACCACACGGTACTGTCCAAAGTATAGTTAAACCTCTAAAAGAAAAAAAAAAATCACATCCATGGTCATGAGTTTTGAATCTAATAGAACCTAGGCGACTTTCAGTCAATGCATGGTTGCTCATAAATTGTCACTTGTTCTTTTACAAATTTAAGAAGTTTATTGGGGGTAAACATCAGCGGCTCATGCATTGGACCATCATGTAAGTTATACTTCAGTCTCTGTAATGAATCTTAGTTACTCTCTTTTTTTTTTTGAACACTTAGTTTTTGCCTCCAAGGGGCAGAATACAGTTATACCTTGTAACCAGGAGCTTTGCCTTTAGGAATGACATGTAGCTTTGAAAAATATTGGGTCTTTTCTGCAGTTCAATCTCAAATCCATTGACATTTTCATTTTGTCGTTTCTGGGGTGTGTTTTGTAACTAGACCCCAGCTATTCCCTATATTTAAACCGTGATAGATGGATTTCGATATTCCACTTTATAAGCAAAAAGCTTGCACGGTGGTAGGAATAATTGAATAAAAAAGAACAAGTGAGCTTTGTGCAGTGGCAGTATTGTAGCCAATGAGGTTTATCCGAGGCGCGATTATTGCTAATTGAAAGAAGAACAAGTGAGTGAAACCGCAAAATAAACACAAAAGTGAACTTGATACCAGAAACATCATTCAGCTGCCGCTTTCTTCTTCTTTTCATGCTGAGGTCTCCATGTGAGATAAGTCTCGTTAGTTGGGATAAGCTCGGACTCTGTGGAATTGACTTTATTTTGTTCCCATCAGAACCTAGTATCTCTGGCAGTTAACATAGGCGGATAGATAGAGAAATAACTAACATGTCTTTTATACTTTCCGGCCTGGAGTTGTTGTGCGCCGGTATTGTGGGAACACCAAGGAAGGAAGAAATACATTTACCTGGGATAATCAAAGATGGCTTCACGGAGGAGGTGCGGAGGTGAAGGGGCGGTATTTTTTTTTATTTATTTTTATTTTTTTATTTTTATTTTTTTAAAGATTTTATTTATTTATTTGAGAGAGAGAGAGAATGAGAGGGAGGAGGGTCCGAGGGAGAAGCAGACTCCCTGCCGAGCAGGGAGCCCGATGCGGGACTCGATCCCGG
>NW_027697658.1:0-349 GCF_054177405.1 Leptonychotes weddellii | reverse complement strand
GATGCTTAACCGACTGAGCCACCCAGACACACCTTCTGCCCATTTTTAAATTGGGTTATTTGTTTTTGGGGTGTTGAGTTTTATAAATTCTTTATATGTTTTGGATACTAAGCCTTTATCAGATATATCATTTGCAAATATCTTCTCCCATTCTGTTAGTTGCCTTTTAGTTTTGACGATTGTTCCTCTTGCTGTGCAGAAGCTTTTTGTTTTGATGAAGTCCCAATAGCTTATTTTTGCTTTTGTTTCCCTTACCTCAGAGAGAAGGAACATGTATGGAAAGAAGTTGCTGTAGCTGATGTCAAAGAGGTTACTGCCTGTGTTCTCCTCTAGGATTTTGATGGTTTCC
>NW_027697657.1:0-349 GCF_054177405.1 Leptonychotes weddellii | reverse complement strand
AATCTAGACTAATATTTTGAAGCAATGTTTTTTAAAATCAAAATTAATGCAAAAAGCCCATGATGGACAAACTATCAAAAATTTCAACAAAGATAGGATCAGTAAGAGTGCTCAAAGGAAATTCTATAGTTTTAGGTCTTTATTTTAGAAAAGAAAGGCCTTAAATCAATGATTTAAGCTCTAGCCTCAAGAAGTTAGAAAAAAAATAGTAAATTGAACCCAAAATAAATGGAAGGAAGGAAATATCAAAAACAAGACAGAAATCAATGAAATAAAAAATACACAAACAATAGTTCTATTTGAGGTAACAAATTCAACCTCCCACAGATAACGGCTATATATGCTGGGA
>NW_027697656.1:0-349 GCF_054177405.1 Leptonychotes weddellii | reverse complement strand
GAGTCAAGGATGGTGGCCGGAGAGACTCTGCGAGCTATCGGGATCGTAGTGAAACCGATAGAGCCGGTTATGCTAACGGCAGTGGCTATGGAAGTCCAAATTCTGCCTTTGGAGCACAAGCAGGCCAATACACCTACGGTCAAGGCACCTATGGGGCAGCTGCTTATGGCACCAGTGGCTATACAGCCCAGGAATATGGGCGCCGGCACTTACGGGGCCAGTAGCACCAGCTCAGCCGGGAGAAGTTCACAGAGCTCTAGCCAGCAGTTTAGTGGGATAGGCCGGTCTGGGCAGCAGCCACAGCCACTGATGTCACAACAGTTTGCACAGCCTCCGGGAGCTACCAATA
>NW_027697655.1:0-349 GCF_054177405.1 Leptonychotes weddellii | reverse complement strand
GAGCATCTCCGTATCTGGGAGCACCGAGCATCTCCATATCTGGGAGCACCGAGCATCTCCGTATCTGGGAGCATTGAGCATCTCCGTATCTGGGAGCACCAGGCATCTCCATATCTGGGAGCACCGGGCATCTCCATATTGGGGAGCACCGGGCATCTCCGTATCTGGGAGCACTAAGCATCTCCGTATCTGGGAGCACCAGGCATCTCCATATCGGAGAGCACGGGGCATCTCTGTATCTGGGAGCACCGAGCATCTCTGTATCTGGGAGCACCGAGCATCTCTGTATCTGGGAGCATTGAGCATCTCCATATCTGGGAGCACCAGGCATCTCCATATCAGGGAGCAC
>NW_027697654.1:0-349 GCF_054177405.1 Leptonychotes weddellii | reverse complement strand
AATTACTAAGCAAGATAGAATAATGGTAAGTAAACATGTAGTTCCTCTCAAAACTTAGGAGTGTAACAAAAAAATAAAACCAACAAAAAGAGAAGAAAGTAATTAATACAGATAAAAGATTAATGCATTAAAAGTGAATCCTAGGGGTACCTGGGTGGCTCAGATGGTTAAGTGTCTGCCTTCAGCTCAGGTCCTGATCCTAGGGTCCTGGGATTGAGCCCCATGTCAGGCTCCCAGCTTAGCAGGGAGTCTGCTTCTCCCTCTGTCTCCCTCTGCCTCTGCCTGCCTGCCGCTCCCCCTGCTCATGCTCTCTCTGTCTCTCTCTCAAATGAATAAATAAAATCTTTTT
>NW_027697653.1:0-349 GCF_054177405.1 Leptonychotes weddellii | reverse complement strand
TTTGCTAAATGGCCAATTTCTGATTTACCAAATTTAATCATTTAACAAAATGTGTTTTATAACAATTTATAAAAGCCAGTGCAATTTATTTAGAATGAGATAATTTTTTAGCTGCTTTTGAAAATTCATGCTAAGAGTCTAGTTCTTTGGTTTTTTTTTGTCTTCATGTCTTAATGTCTTAATACTTTAAAGAGTGTTTGATTAATCCAAACCAAGAGTTAGACGGTAGTTTTTAAGACTATTACTATTTTGAAAAGTAAATCTTGTGAATAAAATTTCAGCATAAGATTATAACTCTAATCTTTTTGGCATATTTTTAAAATTTATTTTATTTTATTTTAGAGAGACA
>NW_027697652.1:0-349 GCF_054177405.1 Leptonychotes weddellii | reverse complement strand
TGTCAGTTTCCAAATTTGCTCTAAAGTCATTCTGGGTGTTCCCGCTGTCTTTCACAGAACTCCCTTCCGGATGCAGGGCTCGGTCTCCTGCTTGGTTGCTAGTATTGTTTATCTGTGGCTAAATTGTCCTCGATCATCGTGCCAGGGAGTCTCCTTAGTCTGTTCAGGCTGCCATAGCAACATGTCCGAAAGTGGGAAGGTGACAGGGACAGAAATGTGTTGCCCTGGGCTGTGGAGGCCGGGAAACCAGGACCAGGCTGCCGGCACCAGGACGACCTAGAGAAGGTCCGAGGCCTAGTTCAGAGTCAGGCGCCCTCGTTCTGCCCTGGGGGAGGGCTCGGGGTCTCTC
>NW_027697651.1:0-349 GCF_054177405.1 Leptonychotes weddellii | reverse complement strand
TTTCTAACACACACACACACACACACACAGTAGAAATCATTCAATTGTGTAAAACATCATGTGGTATAAATGTTGTTGCTCTTCTGTAAAACTGGCAAACTTTTCTTTTTTTTAAAGATTTTATTTATTTATTTGAGACAGAGAGAATGAGAGAGAGAGAGAGAGCACATGAGAGGGGGGAGGGTCAGAGGGAGAAGCAGGCTCCCCGCTGAGCAGGGAGCCCGATGCGGGACTCGATCCCGGGACTCCAGGATCATGACCTGAGCCGAAGGCAGTCGCTTAACCAACTGAGCCACCCAGGCGCCCACTGGCAAACTTTTCTGAGTAAAAAGATGGGAGTGTCTGTCCC
>NW_027697650.1:0-349 GCF_054177405.1 Leptonychotes weddellii | reverse complement strand
CAAGTACCTCAGACCTTTGTGTTTTGCCTGTTGAACATTGTGTAGGAACACGGTCATCAAGAGAAAAGTCCGTATGGGAGAAGCTACTTTTCTGAATAAACCCTGATCTGAGCTTGTTTCCTTATTGATTTGTGCCCATGAAAGCAGAATGCGGTGGGAAAAATTCCAGTCATTTGAGATTTCAGGATTTTTTTTTTTTTCTAAGTAAGCAAACACTTAACTGCTTTGAGTGCTTTCTGTTTGCCAGCTCCGTATACCACAGAGGCGAGGCCTGGCTTGGCCCAGAACTGGCAGGTCTGAGCACAGGACACTCTGCTAAATGGTTACATGGGAGCCGAAGGTGGCAGCG
>NW_027697649.1:0-6524 GCF_054177405.1 Leptonychotes weddellii | reverse complement strand
ATGCAGGGCAGACGTGGCCGGGGGCGGGCACGGGGTGGACGTGGGGCGGACGCGGGGCGGGCGCGGGGCAGATGCGGGCGGGGGGCAGGCGGGGGGGCAGACGCGGGCGTGGGGCGGATGCGGGGCAGACGCGGGTGGGGGCAGACGCGGGCGGGAGGCAGGCGCGAGGTGGACGCGGGGCGGACGCGGGGCAGTCACAAGCTCGGGGCAGCGGAGCCCAGCGGCTCAGGGGCTTCCGCGTGTGGACCTTGCAGGTGGATTTCCGGGGCCGTTCTGAGAAGCTGATCAGACTCCGGAACCCGTGGGGCGAAGTGGAGTGGACGGGGGCCTGGAGTGACGAGTAGGTTCTTTCTCCCTGTCCCCGCGTCCCCCTGCGGAAAGGCGTCACGCAAAACACGGTCCTGCGGAGACCCGTGGCACGTGAGCGTGGCCGCGCTTTCCGAGGAAGTCGGCTGTCCAGGAAGCGGAACCGCGTGGGTCCCGCTGAGAAAGGCAGAGCTCGCGCTCTGGATTCTTGGCCTCCAGGCGTATCCTTGGCGTTGGCAGGTTTGGCCGCTCCGTCTCTGGAAGGTTTGCCTGTTTCCCACCTGCCACACCGGGGTGATCGGACGCCTCCCACCGCACAGACCCTGGTCTCTGACAAACACCAAGCCCCCCAGCGCCCAGCTTAGGATCCGACTCCAGGGGCCGGCTGGCGGTAGACAGCGGTGGGTGGACGGGCGTGGCGCCCTGGCTCAGGACCCGACGCTTGCTCTCCCGACAAGGTCATGAAGGGCCAGACAGGATCTCGTCCCGCAGGCCTCCCGCCTGGGAAATGGGAATATAACCGTCTCAATAGGTCCCTAACCTCGCGGGAGCCGCCCCGCACTGCCCATGCTCCTCGATGGCGCAAGGGCCCTGGGAGGGGGCTTCATCACGTGCGGCCATGTTGCCCACCACTGCCCACCACCGCGCACTTCCCTTCAGGTGTGCGCCACGGAGAGACGTGGTTCCCTAGGGCCACAGAGGCTGATTCCGTTGTCCAAGTTGGAGCAAAACCTAAAACCTGTGTTCTGGCAACTGCCCAGAAAGGGGGTCCCGGCCGAACAAAATTGACACTCTAAGTTTTGGCCGTTTCAGCTGACAGCTGGCTAGCAAGCTGCCCAGAGGGCTTCTGTGACCCCATCTCCTTCCCTGACGAGCTCCTCCCACCCCCCACGTCTCTGGGAGGCTGGGGCAGGTGTGAGGGGGGCAGTGGTGGGGGCGGGAGAGGACCGGGGCCATTTCTGTAGCAGCTGGTCAGGCAGGAGGACCCTGCGTCTCTGAGCCACACCCCAAAGTCAGCCCAACGTCCAGTTAAATTAAACGATTTAGATTTTTTTTAGGTTCAAAAACCAATTGGGAGATTTAGGTCAGATCCAGAATTCTCCAGCTTGTCCCTACGCTTTGTTTATAACAAGCACGTTCTGAGATTTGGGTTTGTTGGATGAATGTTTCCATGAGTTGAAGGGGTCCTGGGTGCCCTTCTGTGTGACCCCTTCGTCCCACACGGCCGGGGTTTCACACGGGGAGGGGAGGGCTTGCGGGTTGCTGAAGGCATCCGGAGAAGGGACTTCTTGATCCTGCTCGGTTCCTAGATGCTGCACACGTATTTCAGGAGACCTAGCTTGGTAAAGGTCAGGCGGCCGGAGATGACATTTGAATGAAGTATTTGGGCATGGCCACGGAAAGGCCACAGCACGAGGCCTCTCGGGTGACACGACTTCAGGGAAATTGCTGCCCCACTGGGCCTGATGGCCTTTGCTGGTGGCTTGGGAAGTGGACGGTGTGTGTGTGCCCAGAGAGGGTCCGACTCCCCCAAGATCCTCACCTGACCAATGATCCAGAACGACGACCTGCCCGTGGACGTGGGGGTGCACGCCCGGCAGGCACTGTCATGCCTCCTCTCTTGGATCCACCATCCTGTCCTTGGGGCCTGGGAGTCTCAACTAGAAATGGAAGCCTCCCTGGGAGTGAAATTAGGGCCACGTCCCAGCGGCACAACTGGGGTTCATGTCATCGGTCCACGTCCCTCCCGGGCGTGTGTCCCCCCATCTGTCCCCCCCCGCCCACTGGGGTCTGGCTCGTGTCCATCTCGTTCCTCAGGGGGACGTCTAGCTGTGGGAAAGAGCGTGTGTTGCAGCAAGCCTTTCACGAATGACTACCTTTGCTTCGCTTTTCAAAGATTCTAATTTTGCGATTTCCCCCAGTGCCCCAGAGTGGAATGACATAGATTCCAGGCAGAAGGCGGAGCTGGACAAGAAAGCGGAGGATGGCGAGTTCTGGTGAGCCCTGTCGGTGGGAGCCATCCTTTGAGGTGGCCAGGGGCAGCGTGTCTCCAGGGGTTCAGGAACTCGATGTGGCTCCCTCTGGGGGCGTCCTTCTTCTCCCCCGTTACCCTCGTGTGGTCCAACCTCGGGGCCTCCATGTGTTCACATCCCCGCCTCCATCCACTGAGGCAGAGCACCACTCCTATCTCGCCAAGCTGGGCTTAGCCCCGAGACAGGGTGACTTCCTTTGCAGGGGGGCTAGGACTGATGACAGGGACGCCCCTTGAGCGTGACATGGACTAGGGCCATCTCTGCTGGGCAGAGTTCAATTGGAGGACACCTCTGCAGGCTCCAAGGTGCCCGACCCCGGAGGCAGTGCCTGTTTACTGTTCCGTCCCTCCGCCGTGCAGGGGGGCTCTCTTATAAAATGGAGATGCCAACAGTAGCCAGGGACTGGGACAGCGACCCCGCGGACGTGGACAGGGTCAGAGCTGGCCCCTTGCTCCGTGCTGGGCCCGGTAGGCACACCCTCCTTTCTCCTGGAGCCTGCCCTGTGGACCCAGAACCCTGGTCTTCTGCCCCCAGGATGTCATTTTTGGATTTCTTGGGGCAGTTCTCTCGGCTGGAGATCTGCAACTTGTTCCTGGACTCCCTGAGCAGCGAGGAGCTGCACAAATGGGACCTGGTCCTGTTCAACAGCCGCTGGACTCAGGGCTCCACCGCCGGGGGCCGCTCCAACTTCCCAGGTGAGGCAGAGGGAGGGCTGCGGGGCCCCAAGTCCCTCTGGCCTGTCCTCCCTGAGCTGGGCAATGCCTCGGCCTGTTCGCTGTCTCCTGGCGTCCCTCGGGGGCCGCACTTCTCCCTGGGCTTGGAGGCCAGGGCGGCAGGGTGGACAGTGGCTCAGGGAACATCGTTCTGTAGCTTCTGTGTGTCCAGTGCGTTCACGCTTCCCCCATCTGCCTTGCCCCTCAAGGACGCGCTTCCTTGTACTCACCATGCTCCTTTCTTGGGCTTCTCCCAGCCCCTGGCAGACACGTGTCCCCCCCAGCCCCAGACGCTCTGCTGCTTCGGTAGCCGGCACTGTGCTAAGCCTGTGCGCCCGAGCCGTGGGGGTGGGGGTGGGGGGCCTGAGCCGGGGCTCCGGGATGGCCACTCCCCACTGCCACGGGAGCCACACCCTGGTGAGGATGGTCTGTGCAACCCCAGTCTCTGCACTGACCCGGGGCCCTCGTCTCCCTGGGTGGGGAACCCTCCCCAGTTCACTGATGCATTGGCACAGCCTCCTCTTAGGTCCTCTTAGGTCGAATCAGCAGCAGGAGGAAGACCCTGAAAAACCGACCCCACTTCCCTAAGGAGAAATGAAGGAGAGCAGAGCCCGCTCCCTCCACCCCCAGCTCCCCAGCCGCCTGCCCAGACGCAGCTCATTGCAGGGCTGCGCTCAGCATCATCATAAAATCCCACGTGCATGCAGGCTGGGTCTCGACCACCGTGTCTTCCTTCGTCCCGTCCAGCCCGAGCCCCACGCCTCCACCAAGCTCTGCTGCTTGACCCTCAGGACGTAGCGTTGATGCCCCCGTGCGAGGTGCCGCGTGAACCAGGGCTGTCCTGTAAATGGGGGGCTTTATTTTTATGGCTCATTCTCTTCTCCAGCTCTGTTAAGGAGTAAACAAAAAATGAAGAGATTGCCGTAATGTTGCATTTGGGAGACATTAAAATATGCTCGCCATTAGCGAGTGCTTGGAAGGCGGGTAGGAAATTGGCATGGATCCCTTTGAGAGCGCGGAGCGGTCGGGGCGCCGGAGGTATCTGCACAGAATCTCCGTGGTGACCCCATCGGCGTGGCCAACTAGCTGTCGGGAGCGGCCTGACTGTGCGGTTGTGCCTGCCCTTTGGGAACGGTGTCCGTATGCAGGGGTGCGGTTGCAGAGCTGCCTGTCTCCCGGGAAGCTGTAGAGATTTGGCCTTAAAAGCCTCGCACTCGTGCCCCAAATAAACAATGTGGATGTGGAGATTCTGGGGAGGTGGGATTGAATAAGCAACATTCTCGTTAACAGCCTGTGGTTCTTGGTCACTGTGCACGCCTTGTTATCTCACCGCGCTTTACCTCATTTAGGGGATGTGAGGACACCCCGGCCTGTCCTCCCCCCGGGCCCTGCTGAGGCCCTAGCGTGTGGATGCCCGCTGGGCCCGGCGTCTTCAGTGACGCTCGGCCGCCCGAGTGTCCTAGAGCCCCGTTGTGCCCTCTGACGACCCTTTGAGCTCTCTGTGCTTTGGCTTGTGGAGTTGCTGTTTCAAGAGAGTTTTCAAAGTCCTCTTTGGAGGGAAGCAGTCTTTCAGAATGCCCGCAGGTGTATGCTTTTTGGTTGCCCATTGTTCTCCCTCACGCACAGCCCGCGACGTCCTCCTGGCGGCCGGTGTCTCAGCACTGCAGCCATCTGGCTGAGGGGCACAGGGTCAGCCCCCAGGGCAGGGGACAGACGCTCGCCCGACCGGCTGTGTCTATGGCCGTGACTCCCTCACGGCCTGAGATCGCCCTCCCTGAGGTGGGCTCGTCTTACGGGCCAGGAGCTGAGAACTGGGGACGTGAACCGTTTCCCCTGGAAGACTTGGGGGTCACTTGTGAGCGTCCCAGGGCAGCCCTGGGGCCATCAGACCTCGAGTATTCCCAGTCGAGTGTGTCTGGGCCCCTGGTTGATCAGATGGACCCGTGCAAAGTTTCCAGATGGCGCGGGATGCTGCGGGATGAGTCTGTGGGTGCGTGGAAGGGGTGGGGGGGAGGAGGGGATGCCCACCACCCTGCAAGGGAGACTTGCCGAGGCCCGCTTACCACCAGCTGCGCGTTCTCTGGGGTGACCAAGGCTCTTCCCCTGTATTCTTCCCACCTCGTCACCCCCCTCGGGGAAACCACGGTCTCCCAGCGACCTCCCGGCGACCTCCAGCCACTTACTGGACCAATCCCCAGTTCAAAATCCATCTGGAGGAGAGGGATAACAGCCAGGAGGGGGGGCGTCGGTGAACCCTGCTGCACGGTGCTGCTGGGTCTGATGCAGAAGAATCGTTGGCGCAGAAAGAGAATAGGACAGGTCATGCTCAGCATCGGCTACGCTGCCTACAAGGTACCTGGAGCTGGGTCACCCATTCCCACACTGGATGTCTTTGGTTGGACTGTGTTGGCCGGGAATCGGCATGCATCTTTGCTATCACTTGAATGGTCCTCATCAAGCACTCTTCTTGCACCCGTGAATGCCTCTCCCAGTGGCTTTCCCGGGACTTGAATTCCACCATTAGAGATTCATTTCTACCATTTATATCTCTGCTGTTAACAACATTCAGATGCGAAATCCCTTAAACTTTGCTTGTCCTCGAGGGCTCAGGGTTACTGTACTCTTTAGACTTTCCAAGTATAGCCTCCTCAGGGGACAGGAGTCAAGAACGGGGGCCCGAGGAATTTGAAAAGGGGAAGGGAGGCCGGATATGGAAGTCAGAGATTCTCCTTTCCTCCCATCCTGGGCGATCTTGAGACTCTTCTTGGGACACACAGGCAGGTATGGCTGGGGTGAGGAGCCACCCGGCCACCTTCGGTCCGGGTGCCCCTGGCTTGGGGACCGCAGCTCCGTCCCAGGCTGCGGTGCGTGCAGGTAACGCTCTGTGGCCTCACGAATATGGTAAAGCAAGCCCTTTGGGGCCTGACAAGCCCAGCCAGGAACAAATCACAATTCACTTTTTATACAGACAAAGGCTCCTTATAACAAATTCCAGAGGGATTCGTGGCAGTTGTTTTTATGTAATTTTGTGAAGAATTAATTTCTTGAGAAAAATACAATTTTAATTGGGAAGAACAAGAGCGGATGGAGACCCAACATCTCGGTGTAAATTAATGCATGAAAAAGAAGTGTTGTGATAAGAAACCAGTTGCCAAGCCCATACCATGTCCGGGCCCTTCCCTTCGCCTCTCTTGGAACTTACGGCTTTAGAGTTCAGGCTGTGGTACGTGCGTCTCTCATCATGGAAGAATGCATGCTGAAACATAATCCCGGCTTGATGGCGGGAGAAAGGGATTTCAAATAACCTCAGTTCTCCCCGAGCTTGGCCCTTCCACCCCACCTAGAGCGTGGTAGCATCAGACCAGACCCTGCTCGCGGGGACCAAGCCCAGGAAGGCGCTCTGCGTGCTTTTGTGAGCATCCACCTAGGGTAATAGGGGGCACCTGGAGTCATAGGGGGCACCTGGGGTCAT
>NW_027697648.1:0-349 GCF_054177405.1 Leptonychotes weddellii | reverse complement strand
TGAAGAGACACACAGGGCGAGCTCTGGGAGGTTCCCAAGCACAGGAGCTTCTGTCCCGTGGAGCTGAGGTGCGTGACTGTCTCAGAGTGGATGCGTTCACCCCCAGAAGCTCCCTGAACCCTGGACTATTGGGACTTTATGGAGACTTCCTCACGGAGGCATGATCATTACCACTCCATTTCCAGCCCCGTCTTCTCTCAGGAGGATGGGGCTGGTGCCGAACAGTCCAAGCTTCGAATCACGGATTGGCCTTTCTGGCCAGCAGTCCCTGTCCAGGAGCCATGCAGGAGCCCACCCAGAGTCCCCTCATTAGAACACAAGATGCTCCGAGTGCTCTCATCACTTGGGG
>NW_027697647.1:0-349 GCF_054177405.1 Leptonychotes weddellii | reverse complement strand
AGCATCAGGAGCTGAATGCAAAGAAGAGACTTAAAAGCTTATAAGAACTTCACTGAGGGGTGCCTGGGTGGCTCTGTTGGTTGGGCGTCTGACTCTTGATCTCAGCTCAGGTGTTGATCTCAAGGTCTTGAGTTCAAGGCCCACACTGGCCTCCACCCTGGGCATGGAGCCTACTTAAAAAACAAAAACAAAAACCTCAATGACAGGAACCATGCCATTGTATTATTCTGTGCTCCATATATGGGCTGAAATGAGGTCTGTCTCATGAATATTTGCTATATGAGAGAAAAAATTAAACTATCAAATTAATCTTTAAATTGCAGGGCTTATCAAGATGTCCATCGACAGA
>NW_027697646.1:0-349 GCF_054177405.1 Leptonychotes weddellii | reverse complement strand
GGCACAAGGTGTGTTTGGAGAATGGGAAGGTACCTGGTGCAGCTGCAAAATTTAGTACTGGAGTGGGGCTGGACATTCAGTAGGAAGAGCTGAATCCCATTCTAAGGAGTTGTACATTATCCAATAGGCATTATACTGTAGGTAGGCAGGTGTGTGGAATATTGTTGAAATAGTGCAATCATGATGTCACGAAGGCTGGGCCTGAGGTACTGAGGGTAGAATGAAAAAGAGGGAACAGAAGCCAAGTGGTTTCAGTTTCTGAGGCAAAACGAGCAGTTGATCCATGGAGTGAGAGGGGAAATAAAATGGAGGAATCAAGGACACTTCTGAAACCTTGTCTGGGCAATTG
>NW_027697645.1:0-349 GCF_054177405.1 Leptonychotes weddellii | reverse complement strand
ACTTTTCAAAGGGCTCCTATTGGTGCATTCTATAGATTTACCATCTACGATGTAGAACAGCATTTCTTTCTATTCATCTTAAATTTACTTTTTCTTTAGGTGTCAAAGGTTGCCCTGACATTCCTGTATTTGAAGTTGGTAGTTGGTTCGTTCAGCATATCTTCCCCCATTTGGTGACTTCAGAGTCCTCCTTGGCTTGTGTCTGCTGCAGGTGAAGGGACCCCAGTTGTCGCTGGCACCGATGAGCTGGGGAAGTCCCCAGATGGGGAGAACGTCTGTAGAGTGGAAGCCAGTGAGACCACCTTGGTGGAAGAGGGACTCTAGGCACTGGGCCGTGCCGCCTGGGAAG
>NW_027697644.1:0-349 GCF_054177405.1 Leptonychotes weddellii | reverse complement strand
CCTCCCCACCTCAGGGGCTCGCACAGCGCTCCTCGGGCTCCCGGGGCCCACTCCGCGCGTCAAGGCCCCGCAGCACGTGGCGCTGGACCCCAGGAGGCCCAAGAGGGGCCGCGTGGTGCGCGTGCGCCGTGTCGCAGCGGGCTTCCCGCGCCCGGGTCTCGGCGGTCACCTTACGGCTCGAGCATCCGTCTTCGCTCCAAGAAGATCGCCAGGAGGTGAGGCGCACGGGGGAAGTCACCAGCCGGGCCAAGAATCCGGTTACGGGACCTGGCACGTGCCCTGACCCCGGGCGGAGGTCCCCGCTTCCTGAGCCTCGCCTTCCCCGGGCATGAGAGGGACGGCCTCGCCC
>NW_027697643.1:0-349 GCF_054177405.1 Leptonychotes weddellii | reverse complement strand
TGTAAACAAAGTGTTTTATCTTATTCACAGTTTTGCTCGCTGTGGGCGTTCTGCTCCGCATCAAGGCCCAAGTTTAAGAATGCAAGAATATCCAGTCTTTTTTTTTTTTTTTTTAGATTTTATTTATTTATTTGAGAGAGAGTGAGCACTAGCAGGGGGAGCAGCAGAGGGGGAGGGAGAAGCAGGCTCCCTGTTGAGCACAGAGCCCAATGAGGACTCGATCCCAGGACCCTGGGATCATGACCTGAGCAGAAGGCAGACGCTAAATGGACTGAGCCACCCAGGCGCCCCTAGTCCTGGGAGATTTTATTTAGAGTGGTGAATTTGTGTGGCTTCCGTGAAAAACAAA
>NW_027697642.1:0-349 GCF_054177405.1 Leptonychotes weddellii | reverse complement strand
GCATATGGAGAAGTCGTTCAACATCTTTGTGCTTGAACTCTCTCAACCTACACAACAGGGACATTTAACACTACGCATCCTCAAGGGGTTGTTGAGGATGACGAGCAAGTGGCTCTCAAACTCAAGTGTGCACCATGATCCCTGGAGGGCTTGTTCAGACGGAGCGAGGGATGGGGGCGGGGGGGTGGTGGAACACTTCCCCCGAGTTTCTGATCCAGGAGGTTTGACATGGGGGCCTGAGGACGGCCTGCATCCAGGTGATGCTGATGCTGCTGGTCCAGGGACCACACTTTGAGAACCACTACTCTAGCTAAGTGCTTTGAAGACTGTTGGGTAAAAACTCAACCAG
>NW_027697641.1:0-349 GCF_054177405.1 Leptonychotes weddellii | reverse complement strand
TGCCCCGGTTAAGTGATCCTTACCAAGTTCCTGAAAAATATCACGATGAATTTGGAGGCCTGCACACGGAAACGGGGGCTTTACATTCCAAATGGTATTTTCATTTAGAATTATTAGTTTTGTGAAACCAAAGTAATAATGATTGTATAGAACCGGTTTTTGCTCGTAGTGAGCGCTCAATTTTTGGTAGGTATTTTAACTGACCGTGAAACGTGCACATGCTTCTCAGCCCTAATTGAAAATTAAGGGTCGTAATTAGCTTTCAGCTTGGTAGGATACATCTGAGAAAGCATGCGTGGCTCTGAAAAGAGCCTTTGGGGTTGGGATCACAAGGGGCTTACTTGGCAAG
>NW_027697640.1:0-349 GCF_054177405.1 Leptonychotes weddellii | reverse complement strand
TGTCAGTTTCCAAATTTGCTCTAAAGTCATTCTGGGTGTTCCCGCTGTCTTTCACAGAACTCCCTTCCGGATGCAGGGCTCGGTCTCCTGCTTGGTTGCTAGTATTGTTTATCTGTGGCTAAATTGTCCTCGATCATCGTGCCAGGGAGTCTCCTTAGTCTGTTCAGGCTGCCATAGCAACATGTCCGAAAGTGGGAAGCTGACAGGGACAGAAATGTGTTGCCCTGGGCTGTGGAGGCCGGGAAACCAGGACCAGGCTGCCGGCACCAGGACGACCTAGAGAAGGTCCGAGGCCTAGTTCAGAGTCAGGCGCCCTCGTTCTGCCCTGGGGGAGGGCTCGGGGTCTCTC
>NW_027697639.1:0-6524 GCF_054177405.1 Leptonychotes weddellii | reverse complement strand
TCTCATTCTCTCTCTCAAATAAATAAATAAAATCTTTAAAAAAAAAAAAAAGAATCTTGAAGTCAGACAGATCTTGATTTGTGTCCTTGCTCTGCTACCTACTGGCTATGGGCAAGTAATGTAAGCCCTCTAGTTCTTTCATCTCAAAATGGGCCAACAACCATACCGTTCTCATGAGAACAAATGATACCATGTAAGTGAAGCGCTTAGAAAAGTGTGTGGCGGGTGCCTGGGTGGCTCAGTTGGTTAAGCGACTGCCTTCGGCTCAGGTCATGATCCTGGAGTCCCGGGATCGAGTCCCGCATCGGGCTCCCTGCTCAGCGGGGAGTCTGCTTCTCCCTCTGACCCTCCTCCCTCTCATGCTCTCTCTCTCTCATTCTCTCTGTCTCAAATAAATAAATAAAATCTTTAAAAAAAAAAAAAAAAGAATTTAGAAAGGGAGGGACGCCTGGGTGGCTCAGTCGGTTAAGCGGCTGCCTTCGGCCCGGGTCATGATCCCAGGGTCCTGGGATCGAATCCCACATCGGGCTCCTTGCTCAGCAGGGAACCTGCTTCTCCCTGTCTCTCCCTCTGCTTGTGCTCTCTCTGTCAAATAAATAAAATCTTTAAAAAAAAAAAAAAAGAATTTAGAAAGGGAATAATAGATTAAATCCAAATAAAATAGAAGGAAGGAAATAATAAAGTTAAGAGGAGTTAAAAACACTAATATGAATAAATAGTCCTTTTTAATAAACAACCTTGTACATATTTTTTAGTGAACATATGTACTCATTCCTACTATGTATCTCAGGAATAGAGAGTACACTTCACAATTCATTTTATAAGACCCGCATAACTTTGATTCTAAAATTAGACACTATAAATTACAAGGAAAAATTACAGAATGATATATCTTATGAGCATAGACGAAAATATATTTGTTAAAGGGCACCTGGGTGGCTCAGTCATTTAAGCGTCTGCCTTTGGCTCAGGTCATGATCCCGGGGTCCTGGGATCGAGCCTCTTGTCGGGGCCCCTGCTCAGAGGGGAGTCTGCTTCTCCCTCTCCCTCTGCATGCTCTCTAAAATAAATAAATAAAATCTTTTTTTAGAAAAGAAAATATATTTATCAAATACTAGCATATTAAATCTAGCAGTATATACATTAGAACTAAGTGAGATTTATTCTGAGAGGTTGGTATACATTAAAAAATAAAAAGAAAAACCTCAATAATTAGAAGGCAAATAACCCAACTAAAAATGGGCAAAAGATTTATTTACTTATTTTAGATTTTATTTATTTGAGAGAGAGAGAGGGGGAGAGAGAGTACAAGCCAGGGGGAGAGGCAGAGAAAGAAGGAGAAGCAGGCTCCCTGCTGAGCAAGGAGCCTGATGTGGGGCTCGATTCCAGGACCCTGGGATTATGACCTGGGCTGAAGGCAGACAGTTAAGTGACTGAGCAACCCAGGTGCTCCAAATGGGCAAAAGATTGAAACAGATACCTCACCAAAAAAATATGTACAGATGACAAGCCTATGAAAGATGCTCAAAATCATTTGTCATTAGGGAATTAAATTAAAATAACAATGAGACATCACTACAAACCCATTAGAATAGCTAAAATCCAAAACACTGATAACAAGAAATACTGGCAAGTATGTGGATCAATGGGAACTCTCATTCATTAGTGATGGGAATGCAAAATTGTACAGCCATTTTATTTTTTATTAATATTATTTTTCATTTTTAAAAAAAGTTTTAATTTTAATTCCATGAACAGCCATTTCAAAAGACATTATGGCAGTTTCTTTCTTTCTTCCTTCCTTCCTTCCTTCCTTCCTTCCCTCCCTCCTTTCTTTCTTTTTCTTTCTTCTTTCTTTTTAAAGATTTTATTTATTTATTTGACAGAGAGAGCACAGGCAGGGGGAGCAGCAGAGGCAGAGGGAGAAGCAGGCTCCCAGCCGAGCAGGGAGACCCTGAGATCATGACCTGAGCCGAAGGCAGACGCTCAACCAAATGAGCCACCCAGGTGCCCCTCTTTCTTTCTTTCTTTTCTTTTTTTTTTTTTAAAGATTTTACTTCTTTATTTGAGAGAGAGAGAAAAGCAAGAGTGGGGGGAGGGGCAGAGAGTGAGAGGGAGAAGCAGACTCTCCACTGAGCAGGGAGCCTGCCACAGGGCTCCATCCCATATTTTGTCCTATTTTTTTGGTAGGAGCTTTATAGTTTTATAGTTTTACATTTAGGCCAGTAATACATTTTGAGTCAATTTTTGTGAAGGGTGTTGGATATGTGTGTAGGTTCATTTTTTTTTGCATGTGGATATCCAGTTGTTCTAGTATCATTTGTTGAAGAGACTATCTTTGCTTCATTGAATAGCTTTTACTCCTTTTTCAAAGGTCACTTGGCTTTGTATTTCTGTACTCTTGATTCTGTTCCATTAATCTGCCTATTTTTTTCCCCAAAGCCACACTGCCTTGATTGAATTTCCTTTATATTAAATATTGAAGTCAGGTACTGTCAGTCTTACAACTTCTTCTTTTTCAATATCATGTTGGCTATTTTGGAACTTTTGCCTCTCCATATAAACTTTAGAATCAGCTTATTGATACCCACAAAATTACTTATCCTATCCATGACCATGGCATATCTCTACATTTATTTAGTTCTTCATCAATTTCCTTCATCAGAGTTTTGTAGTTTTCCTTATATAGATCTTCTATATGTTTTGTTAGATTTATACCTATGTATATCATTTTGGGAGAGGTGCTAATGTATATGGTACTGTATTTTCAAATTAAAACTCTACTTGTTCAGTGGTGGTATATAGGAAAGTCATTGACTTTTATATATTAAACTTGTATCCTGCAGCCTTGCTTTAACTACTTATTAATTCCCAGAGTTTTTGGTCCATTGTTTCAGATTTTCTAATGTGTCAATCTTCTCATCAGTGGAAAGAAACCACATTCCTTCCTTCCTAATCTGTATGTCTTTTATTCCTTTTCTTGTCTTATTGCATTAGCTGAGTTCTCAAGTACAATGTTGAAGAGCAGTGGTTAGATGGGCAACCTTGCATTATTCCTGGCCCTAGTAGAAAAGCTTCAAGTTTCTCACACTTAAGTATGTTGATAGCTGTAGGTTTTTGTAGACATTCTTTATCACATTAAGGACCTTCCTCTCTGTTACTAGTATACTGCAAGTTTTAAAAAACCATAAGTGGGTGTTGGAGTTTGTCAAATGCTTTTTCTACATCTATTGATATAATCATGTAATTTTCCTTCTTTAGCCTATTGATGTGTTGGATTTTATTAGTTCTCTTTTGAATGCTGAATCAGCCATTTATCCATGGGATAAATCACACTCGAGTGTGACATATTTGTCTATTTTTTTTCTTTCTTCCTTTTTTTTTTTTTTTTAAAGTAGGCTCCCCAGTGTGGAGCTCAAAGGTGGGCTTGAACTCTTGACCCCAAGATCAAGACCTCAGCTGAGATCAAGTTGGCTGCTTAACTGACTGAGCCACCCAGGCACTCCTCTCTGGTTTTGCTATTAAGAAATGCTGAGGGGTGCTGGGTGGCTCAGTTGGTTAAGTGTTTGCCTTCAACTTAGGTTATGATCTTGGGGTCCTGGGATTGAGCCCTGTATTGGGTTCCCTGCTCAGTGGATAGTCTGCTTCTCCCTCTCTCTTTGCCCTCCCACCACTTGTGCACTCTCTCTTTCTCAAATAAATAAATAAAATCTTAAAAAGAGACAATGCAGAATAATTTAGGACATATTCCCTTTGCTTCTATCCATTGAAAGTTACTGTAGACAATTGGTATAATTTTTCCCTTAAATGTTTGGTAGAATTCACCAGTAAATCCATCTGGGCCTGGTGCTTTCTATTTGGGAAGTTCAATTATTGAGACAATTTCTTTAATAGATAAAGTCCTATTCAGATTATTTCTTTTTGTGTGAGTTTTGGCATATTGTGTCTTTCAAGGAATTGGTCCATTTCATTTAGATTATCAAATTTGTGGACAAAGAATAGTTCATAGTATTCCTTGATTATCCTTTTAATGTCTATGGCATCTGTAGTGAAATGCCCCACTTCATTTCTGATATTAGAAATTCGTGTCTTTTCTCTTTCTTAGTTATCCTGGCTAGACATTTATGGACTTTATTTGTATTTTCAAAGAATCAGTTGTTGCAAACAAAGACAATTTTGCTTCTTACTTTCTAATTTGGATGACTTTTATTTCTTTTTCTTGCCTAATTTATCTAATTTTTGAAAAAGCTTTTATTTATTTATTTGCCAGAGAGAGACAGAGCGCACAAAGCAGAGGGAGTAGGAGAGGGAGAAGCAGGCTCCCCCCTGAGCAGGGGGCCCGACTCGATCCCAGGACCCTGGGATCATGACCTGAGTTGAACGCAGACACTTAACTGACTGAGCCACCCAGGCGTCCCATTGCCTAATTTATCTAGCTAGGACTTCTGGTATTATGTTGAATAGGAGTGATGGGAGTGGACATCCTTGTCTTAATCATGATCATAAAGGAAAAGCTTTGACCTTTCACTGTTGAGTATGATATTAGTTTTGAGGTTATTACATATGGCCTTTATTATGTTGAGGCACATTCTTACTATATCCAATTTGTTGAGCGTTTTTGTCATAAATGGATGTTGAATTTTGTCATGTCTCCTTTTTTTGGGCATTGAGATGATCCTATGATCTTATATTTCATTCTATGAATATGGTGTATCACACATTCCATATGCTATCCTTACATCCCAGGAGTAAGTCCCACTTGATCATGATGTATGATCCTTTTGATATCCTGTTTAATTCTGTTTGCTAGTATATATTTTTGTTTTTCTTTAAATTCCAGTTAACATACAGTGTAATATTAGTTTCAGGTGTACAACATAGTGATTCAACACTTCCATACAACACCCAGTGCTCATCACAAGTGTACTCCTTAATCCCCATCATCTATTTAACTCAACCCCCACCCACCTCCCCTCTGGTAATCATCAGTTTGTTCTGTATAGTTGGGAGTCTTTCTCTTGGTTTGCCTCTCTCTCTCTTTTTTCCCCTTTGCTCATTTGTTTTGTTTCTTAAATTCCACATCTGAGTGAAATCATATGGCATTTGTCTTTCTCTGACTGACTTATTTTGCTTAGCATAATACTCTCTACCTCCATCCATGTTGCAAATGACAAGATTTCATCCTTTTTTATGGCTGAGTAATATTCATATATTATATATATATATAAAAGAATAGCCAAACTATGGAAACAGCCCAAGTGTCCATCAAATGGTGAATGGATAAAGAAGATGTGGAATATATATATTCCATATATATATATATATATATATGGCATTTCATTCTTTTTTAACCCCTTTGACAATGGCCATGGCAACCTCTTTCTAGATAAGTGTCCTGAGGCAAGGGAAACAAAAGCAAAAACAAACTACTGGGACTTCATCAAAATAAAAAGCTTCTGCACAGCAAAGGAAACAATCAACAAAACTAAAAGGCAACCTATGGAATGGGAGAACGTATTTGTAAATTACATATCTGATAAAGGCTTAATATCCAAACTATATAAAGAATTTATCAAACTCAACACCCCCCAAAATGAATAATCCAATAAAAAAATAGATGCGAATAGACATTTTCTCAAAGAAGAATACAGATGGCCAACAGACACATGAAAAGGTGCTCAATACCAATTATCATCAGGGAAATACAAATCAAAACTATAATGAGATATCACCTCACACCTGTCAGAATGGCTAAAATCAACAACCCAAGAAACAATAGGTGTTGGTGAGGATATGGATAAAGGGGAACCCTCTTGCACTGTTGGTGGGAATGCAAACTGGTGCAGCCACTCTGGATAACAGCATGGAGGCGCCCCAAAAAGTTAAAAATAGAACTACCCATGATCCAGCAATTGCACTACTAGGTATTTGCCCAAAGGATACATAAATACTAATGAAAAGAGGCACATGCACCTCAATGTTTGCTGGTATTTTGTTGAGAATTTTTGCATCCATATTCATCAAAGATATTGGCCTGTAATTTTCTTTTCTTGTAGGGTCCTTATTTAGCTTTGGTATCAGGATAACGCTGGACTTGTAAAATGAATTTGGGAGTGTTCCCTCCTCTTTAAATTTTTGTGGAAGTTTGAGAAGGATTGGGGTTAATTCTTTAAAGATGTGGTACAATTCATGTGTGAAACCATCTGGAGTTGGGCTTTTCTTTTTTGGGAGGGTTTTTATTTCTGCTTCATTCACCTTACTCATTTCTGGTCTGTTCAGGTTTTCTGTTTTTTTTTTTTTTTTTCCTTGATTCAGTCTTTGTAGGGTGTATGTTTATAGGGATGTGTCCATCTAGTTTTTTATTTATTTATTTATTATTATTTTTTATTTTTTAAATTTTATTTTATTATGTTATATTAATCACCATACAATACATCATTAGTTTTTGATGTAGTGATCCACGATTCATTGTTTTCGTTTAACACCCAGTGCTCCATGCAATACGTGCCCTCCTTAATACCCAT
>NW_027697638.1:0-349 GCF_054177405.1 Leptonychotes weddellii | reverse complement strand
CATTGGTGACCTTGGGGATGGACTCTGCCCTTGCCCGGGTGGGGCTGGGCTGACATACATTTGATCTTGCTGGGGAAATTGCCAATCTTCTCAACCCTTGGAAAGTTTGAGAAGTGGCACCTCAAAGCTGTATCTCAAGGGCATGTCTCCTCATTTGCTGAATTTTTTGAGAGGTTTTACTTTCTTTTTTTTTTTTTTTAAAGATTTTATTTATTTATTTGACAGAGAGAGACAAAGCGAGAGAAGGAACACAAGCAGGGGGAGTGGGAGAGGGGGAAGCAGGCTTCCCGCTGAGCAGGGAGCCCGATGCGGGGCTCGATCCCAGGACCCTGGGACCATGACCTGAGCC
>NW_027697637.1:0-349 GCF_054177405.1 Leptonychotes weddellii | reverse complement strand
AGGCAATGGTCAGAATAATGATACTGACCACTATTGATCAGTTCGAATAGCAATTGACAGTAATTGACAAAATTGTTTTGTTAAACAATAGGAGCTTTTCATGATGTGTCCAAACCCTTCTAGTGACAACTCTCAACTTTAGTCAAAGCTTTAGCTGACTTAGCTACTAACTGCTGGAAGCATACATTTGTACATTTTTGAATGAAATATGGATATGTATCAGAAGTCCTAAAAAGAATCCATATCTTTTTATATTGAAAATACACTTCTGGGGCGCCTGGGTGGCTCAGTTGGTTAAGCGACTGCCTTCGGCTCAGGTCATGATCCTGGAGTCCCGGGATCGAGTCCC
>NW_027697636.1:0-349 GCF_054177405.1 Leptonychotes weddellii | reverse complement strand
TGCTACTATGTATTTTAAAGATTTTTTTTTTTAATTTATCTATTTGACAGAGAGAGAAACATAGCGAGAGGAAACACAAGCAGGGGGAGTGGGAGAGAGAGAAGCAGACTCGCCACCGAGCAGACAGCCCGATGCGGGGCTCGATCGCAGGACCCTGGGATCATGACCTGAGCCGAAGGCAGATGCCCAACGACTGAGCCACCCAGGCACCCCTGTGCTACTATGTATTTTAGAGAAGAACATTTCTGCACAGAGATGAAATTAGCTGTGAAGGTGAGCCAGGTGCTGCAATTACCTCTTCACTGATCCCAGGTTTAATTAAATTATGTTGATTGGCAGACAGGTAACC
>NW_027697635.1:0-349 GCF_054177405.1 Leptonychotes weddellii | reverse complement strand
GGATCACAACCTGAGCCAAAGGTGACGCTTAGCCGACTGTGCCACCCAGGCACCCTTAAAATTGTATATTCTTTAGTGAAAAATCGTTAACCTGTGAGAGTCCTGTGCATGATCTAGGTTGTGGAGGCAGCAATCTCTTCCCACTCACCTCCACCCAAGATTTCTTCTGTCATATCTCTACAGGATTAATTGGTTTTTGACCAATGCTGTTGTTTGCTTCTTTACACAGGTTTCTGTACCTTATAAATAAGTGTGAATCTGAGTTCCACAATTTTTGGGAAGGGTGGATATTCTTTTTCAACTCATGGCCCAGAGTATGTGGTCTACACCTGTGTTACATTTCCGGGCC
>NW_027697634.1:0-349 GCF_054177405.1 Leptonychotes weddellii | reverse complement strand
TCTCTTATTTCCTTCCCTCTGCTGGTTTTGGGTTTTGTTTGTTCTTTTTTTTAGCTCCTTGAGTTGTAAGGTTAGTTAGAGATTTTTGTTTCTTGAGGTAGGCCTGTATTGCTGTCAACTTCCCTCTTACAACCACGTTTGCTGCAGCAGGCCAGGCGATCTGAATTATGGGAATGCTCCCCTCCCCAAGGTCTAGGGCCCCATATTTGGCCCTTCCTACTACACCTGGTGTTCAGATAATCAGAATGAAGATACATTCAGACGTTCTTTAGCAAATATTCCATCAGAAGTGAAAAATCTTAATCGTTGGGGGGGGGTGTCTCCCAAATTGAATGAAAAAAGGGGATAA
>NW_027697633.1:0-349 GCF_054177405.1 Leptonychotes weddellii | reverse complement strand
TGAATAACTGTGTTGAAATGTCATTTAATGGGATGCACTTAAGCAGACAAATGTTCACTGAAGGCAATGAAGAGCAGATAATAGCACCGAATCTCTTTTTATCCTCCACAGCATATTTTCTAAGTATGGCTATCAGTAGGAAAACTTAGTGTATTGAAAAAGTTTCCTCATATTTAAGACTGCTCTATTAGAAAGAGAGCCAAGGTCAAGTAGACCTTAGAATGGATTTCAATTTCAAAGTTTTGTTGTTGGGTTTTTTAGGCAAACATAAAAACAGAAACAGGTGCGACCTTTTGAGAATTGCTGAGTTCTGAGGAGCCTACAATGTGGTAGGCACACCAGGGACAGG
>NW_027697632.1:0-349 GCF_054177405.1 Leptonychotes weddellii | reverse complement strand
CACTTGTTTGAACTTCAATTACTCTGATCTAAGATACAGTCAAAGGCCACTGAACACCTATAGACTTAAATCATAAGGAAATTAGAATCACTAGATCTCTATAAAATACTTAACAAATATGTTTAAAAAGTTTTGCCAGCCTAACTGTATACTGAAAGAAAAGACCACTTACTTTCACATTACTGAATAACAGTGAATAATGGACCACAAAGGAAGCTTTTTCTTACTACTACTACTTTCTTTTTTTCTCTCTTTCTTTCTTTTTCTTTTTTCTTTTTTTTAATTGTAGAGACTAAGCCTAGAATTGTGGACTAGAATGTGGCCTTGCTTTGACTGCTATTCTGAGTCA
>NW_027697631.1:0-349 GCF_054177405.1 Leptonychotes weddellii | reverse complement strand
GGTGATATTTCTTGGAAGAAGTTGCTGTGGCTGAAGCTGAAGAGGTTGCTGCCTGTGTTGTCCTCTAGGATTTTGATGGACTCCCGTCTCACATGTAGGTCTCTCATCCATTTTGAGTCTATTTTTGTGTGTGGTTAAGGAAATGGTCCAGTTTCATTCTTCTGCATGTGGCTATCCAATTTTCCCAACACCACTTTTTGAAGAGACTGTCTTTTTTCCATCGGACATTCTTCCCTGCGTTGTCAAAGATTAGTTGACCATAGAGTTGAGGGTCCATTTCTGGACATAATCTTTTTAATGCTTATGGCTCCTAAAATCTTAACAAAGATCATACAAGTTATAAAACTTT
>NW_027697630.1:0-349 GCF_054177405.1 Leptonychotes weddellii | reverse complement strand
GCGTGTCCACGTGTGTGTCTGTGTGTCTGTGTGTGTGTCTGTGTGTCTGCGTGTGTGTCCGCGTGTGTCTGTGTGTCTGCGTGTGTGTCTGTGTGTCCGCGTGTGTCTGCATGTGTGTCTCTGTGTCCGCGTGTGTCTGCGTGTGTGTCTGTGTGTCCGCGTGTGTGTCTGCGTGTGTGTCTGTGTGTCCACGTGTGTGTCTGCGTGTGTGTCTGCGTGTCTGCATGTGTGTCCGCGTGTGTCTGCGTGTGTGTCTGCGTGTGTCTGCGTGTCTGCGTGTGTGTCTGTGTGTCTCTGCGTGTGTCTGCGTGTGTTCGACACTCGAAGCAGAGCGTCCTCTCTCAGTTCG
>NW_027697629.1:0-349 GCF_054177405.1 Leptonychotes weddellii | reverse complement strand
ACAATGCCTGAGTGGCCAGAGCTGCGGTTCTGGGGTTCTTTGGGTTGGAGGTGTGCAGGGGATAGGGGTCTGCTTTCTGGGGAGAGTCCACAGCATTCAGCAGGTTGTTGCAAGGACCTTAAAGCCTCACCGCTACCCTGGTGTCCCCCAGCCTTAGGACCTTGTGCAGGGGGAGGGACAGCCATGAGGCAGAAGAGGGGTGACTCCTGACTGGCTCTGCCCCAGCTGACCCTGAGGGGGGTGGAATCGAGTGTCCTGCCCCCTGCCCTGCAGGCATGTCCTTGGTGGAGGTGTTCGTCTCGGCTGATTGTGACCATGGTGTGTCCACATCTGTCTTGAGGTGTCTCTG
>NW_027697628.1:0-6525 GCF_054177405.1 Leptonychotes weddellii | reverse complement strand
GGAGGACATTAGGAGAAGGAAGGGAAAAATGAAGGGGTAAAATTGGAGGGAAAGATGAACCATGAGAGACTGTGGACTCTGAGAAACAAACAGGGTTTTAGAGGGGAGGGGGGAGGGGGGATGGGTTAGCCCGGTGATGGGTATTAAGGAGGGCACCTACTGCATGGAGCACTGGGTGTTATACGGAAACAATGGATCCTGGATCACCACATCAAAAACTAATGATATATTGTATGGTGACTAACATAACATAATAAATTTAAAAAATTAGAAAAAAAGATATCTAGATGGCTAACAGACACATGAAAAGATGCTCAACATCACTCATCATCAGGGAAATAAAAACCAAAACCATGATGAGATACCGCCTCACACCAGTCAGAATGGCTAAAATGAACAACACAAGAAACAACAGGTGTTGGCAAGGCTGTAGAGAAAGGGGAACCCTCTTGCAATGTTGGTGCAGCAAGGGGAACTGGTGCAGTCACTGTGTAAAACAATACCAAGTTTCCTTGAAAATTTGAAGATAGGACTACCCTATGATCCAGCAATTGTACTACTAGGTATTTACCCAAAAGATACAAAAATACAGATTCAAAGGGGTACATGCACCCTGGTGTTTATAGCAGCATTATCAACAATAGCAAAACTATGGAAAGAGCCCAATGTCCATTGACAGATGAATGGATAAAGAAGTTGTTATATATATACACAATGGAATATTACTCAGCCATCAAAAGAATGAAATCTTGCCATTTGCAACGACATGAATGGAGCCAGAGTGTATTATGCTAAGCAAAATAAGTCAGGCAGAGAAAGACAAATGCCATATGATTTCACTCATATGTGGAATTTAAGAAACAAAACAGGTGAACATATGGGAAGGGGGAAAAAAAAGAAAGAGGGAACTAACCATAAGAGACTCTTAATGATAGAGAACAAACAAGGTTGATGGAGGGAAGTGGGTGGGGGGTGGGCTAGATGGGTGATGGGTATTAAGGAGGGCACTTATTATCATGAGCACTGGGTGTTGTATATAAGTGATGAAGCACTGAATTCTATCCCTGAAGCCAATATTGCACTGCATGCTAACTAATTAGAGTTTATTTTAAATTTTTTTAAAGATTTTATTTATTTATTTGAAAGAGAGAGAGACCACGAGCAAGAGGAAGAGGCAGAGGGAGAAGCAGACTCTCTGCTAAGTGGGGAGCCAGATGCAGGGCTCAATTCCAGGACTCCAAGATCATGACCAGAGCCAAAGGCAGATGCTTAACCAACTGAGCCATGCAGGCACCCCAACTAACTAGAGTTAAATAAAAATTTGAAAAAAAAAACAGTGCTTACAAAAAAATCTACAGCTAGTATTACACTAAAAGACTGAAAGCTTTCCCCCTGACATCAGGATCAAGGCCAGGATGTCTCTTCTCTCCATTCTGTTGGCAGAGCAATAGACACATAAATCAATGAAATGGGAAACTCAGTAGACCCACACAAATAAAACCAACTTTTTGGTACAAGTTCAAAAGCAACTCAATGGAGTAAAGATAAACTTTTCAACACATGGTGCTGAAACAACTGGACATCCACAGGCCAAAGAAAATGAACCTTTACTTAAACCTCACACTTTATACAAGAATTAGTTCAAAAGAGATCACCAATTTAAATGTAAAACCTAAGACCAAAAACTTTTTAGGAAAAAAAAAAAAACTAGAAAAACATCTTGGGATCTAGTGGTAAAAAGACTTCTTAGACACCGAAAGCATGATCCATAAAAAGAAAAATTACTCAATTGGACTTCATCAAAATAATAATTTTGATCTGTCAAGATAATAAAAAGACAAGCTACTACAGATGTGGAGAAAATATTTGCATACTGTGTATCCAACAAAGGACCGGTATCTAGAACACATAAAGAACTATCAAACTCAACAGTAAAAAACAGTCAAACAATCAAAATAGAAAACGGTTCAAAGACATGGAGAGACATTTCACTGAAGAGGATATACAGATGGCAAATAATCACATAAAAATGTGTTCAATATCACTAGCCATTAGGGAAATGCAAATTAAAACTGCAATGAGATATCACTACACACCATACAGAATGACTAAAATAAATAATAATGACAACACCAAATGCTGATGAGGATTTGGAGATGCTGGATTGCTCATACATTGCTGTTGGAAATGTAAAATGGTACAGCCACTCTAGACCACACTTTGGCAGTTTCATTAAAAACTAAACATACCACACCATACAGCCCAGCAATTACACACCTAGTTATTTATCCCAGAGAAATGGAAATTTATGTTCACACTAAGCCTGTACGTAAAGCTTTTTTGCATTGTAGTGGATAAGAAAAAGGAGCAGGTCTTAGAATGGACCTCTCCTTAAAGAAAAAAAAAAAGTAAATAAAAAACCTATACATAAATGTTCATTGAACTTTTATTTGCAATAGCCAAAATATGATAAACAACCCAGATGTCCTTCAATGGGTGTAACAGTGACACATTCATACAAGAGAAATATTAATCATCAATAAAAAGGAACAAAGTTAGATATATGCAACAACCTGGATATATCTCCAGAGTGAAAAAAAATCCAGGCCCAAAAGTTATAATACTTTATGGTTCCATTTATATAATATACTTGAAATGGCAAAATTATAAAATGGAGAGCAGTTTAATGGATGTCAAGCATTAAAAAAAAAAAAGAAGGTGGTAGCAGGGGTAGGTAGTAGATGGAGCTATAAAGGGGCAGCATGAGGGATCCTGTGGTGAGGAAAATGCTCTGTATCTTGACTGTATCAATGTCAGTATCCTGGTAGTGATATTGTACCATGGTTTTGCAAGATATTATCATTGGGGGAAACTGCAAAAAGGGTACATGGGATCTCACAACTACATGTCAATCTACAATTATCTAAAAAAGAGTTTTAATTTATTAAAAATGGCACTTTGATTTCATGTATCAATGTTGTGAGATTGGCTACTCTGCATTGGCCTCTATGAGAAGAACTCACTGTGCTCAGAGAATTAGGTTCCTGAGGGTCAGGTTCCAGCCCCAGCAAATCTAGCAAGGGACACCAGTCTGTGAAGACTTCCCAGACCTTTGAAAATAACCAACCCTGACACTTGCCATATTATTTTCCATTTTCAAACTCTGTAAATTCTAACATTTCAAAGATTAATTCGAGTACCACTTTTCAAGGAAGTTCTGCTGCACCACCCGGGGTTCCTTGATCTTTTCTTTGAAGGCCTCCAGCTGTCTTTATTTATATCTATAAATACAAAAAAACAAATCAAAACAAAACGAAACAAAAAAGTGTGTTTATACCACATGGGTGATGGGCCCTATTCAAAACTGGGATCTAGAAATAAGTCACCTGGTCATGCCTGGCTTTGTGGGTTTCATGGCTGGACGAGGCCAATGGCCTGTTTTTGTGTAGGATACTTTCAAATACTTACAGGTGCAGGAAGTCCTCATCAACCTGGACCTGGATGAAGAGGTTGCCTCAAGACCAAATGGCTCTTAAACTCCACAGTCTTAAAAATACTGTAATTCTTATACTCCCTCTCTTCCAGCTGGGACTCCACCCGGTGGGCGACGAGCTGGGTCTTGGCAGGGGCAGGTGCACATCATCCTGTGGCTGGAGGACAGAGGAGCAGGAAAAACTGGCCCAGAACAGAGGAGCAGCATGTGTGCAGGAGAATTCAAAATATTTTTTTAACCTTATGTTGAGGTTCTCTGAAAAAATGAGAATATTCTGGATATGTTGGGTTAAATTATAATAATAAATTAATTTCACTTGCTTCTTTTTAATGTGGGGTCTATAAAATGTAAAATCACATATAAGACTCACATTTGTGGCTCACACCCTGCTTCCAATGGATGTCACTGATCTATACACATCCAATAAGCATCTGCACATATTACTGCCATCTTTTCTTTACCAACCATTAATAACTTCTTGCGATTTACTATTTGTATACACTACCTCCTGATGGAGAAGGCTAACGGCTGGCTTACTTATTCCAATCACCCTTCCATCCTGTCTTCCTGAAGTACTATAAAGCTAAAATGTCATTTCCCCTGACTCCTTTGCAGTGAAGTTCTGTATGAGATCAAGCTCCCGCCATCAGGTTGCATGGTGTACAACCTAGAAGCAGAAGAGAGAATGTGGAAGAAATAGTCACAGAAAGAAGATTCTCTGGCAGACACGGTGGCACAGGCATGTTGTTTCCTGGGGCAGCTGTAGCAGAGGCTTAGGGTCTAGTCTGAGCACCAGAGCTGCCAAGCCATGGGCTGTGACTACTGTGTTATTACTATCATGAGATTAGCATTTCTCCTGGCTGGGTTGCTCCTCATTGTGTATCTTCTGGTCGTGCGGCACCCTTAGCTGCTTGTCAGGACTTCTTAGGGATTTCATGAGCTACTAATATGCTTTACTACATCTCTTTATGTTCAAATGTACTAGAATAGATGACAGGGCCTGTGATCAAACTCAACTCTATGTCTTTTAAGGAAGAGGACTAGTTTCTCTTTTGAATGTGAATCACTAACATAATTTGCACAATTCATTAAAGAGGTCAAATGTTAGGATAACAATTGGGATAATGTCAGATTCTGCTGCAGTAAAGTAGCCTTAATATGTAGCAAGGGAAAGGTTTTCTCAAAAGTCTCAATTCTTGTGCTAAAGAGAATTTTATTTGGCTTACTATACTGTGTTGTGGAAAAACATCAAGTTATAACTTATGTCTCCCTTTCTTTATGGTCTGACTTGTATTTGTATGTTTTACTAACAAATATTTTTTTCTGTTCACCTCCCCCCCCCCTCAAGGACATTCATCAAGGAATCCTAATAGCCAACATTCTAAATTCCGAAAGCCAAGACTGGTATCCTTGTTACTTTGAATATGAATCTTATCTGACAGAGGTTGGGAGAGGCAATCTGCTATGTGCCCTGAGTGTTCCTTCAGGTTCTTGCTGGGAATGTCAAGAATGCAAAGCTCTCTTTTCTTGAGCCATCTCTCTGGCTTGTATTTGCAGTGAACAGTCTTCGGGATGAATAAGGCCTGCTCGCAGCGCAAAGAGCAGACTTTTTGGAGGGCTTTCCCAAGCTCAGTGTTCCTCTCTTGTAACACAACTCACTACATGGGCAGGCATCCACTGTGCTGTTCATCTCCTTTGGACTTGGAGGGCAAGGGAACCAATGCAAATCATACTACTTGCTGTGCTGTGAGTAATAAAGTCCTTTTTCTTTGACCCAGGAGTCTTGTGTCTTCTATCAGTATCCATCAAACACTAACAGGATAACTTACAAGCTTAGTAAGTAGGGTGAAATCAAATGCCAGATCTGACGACATCTAATACTTAAATGACTCTCTTTGGTTCCTTAATACCAGGGATGCAACTAGTAATAATTTCAATGCACTTCAAACGATTGGGCCATTTCTGAGTCCCCAGGAATTATGATTCTCTAATATGGGTAATGGAATGCTTTAAGATCTACTGCCATAAAGCCTGTTTAATTTTCAGAAGGTATTAAAAAATGATTGCAGGAGGGGGGAAAGATGGCAGAGGAGTAGGGGACCCTATTTCAACTGGTCCCCAGAATTGAGCTGGATATCTACCAGACCACTCTGAGCACCCATGAAACCAGCCTGAGATGTAAGAAGATCTGGATCTCTACAAACAGAATATCGCAGGCGGTTGGTTGTGAGGTACGAAGCGGAGAGCCGTGATTCCGCAGGCAGATATCAGAGGATAAACGGCAGTGGGAGGGTGCATGGACGTGGGGATCCTACACTGCCGGTGAGTGACAGCCTCGAGCGCTGCAGACCGGCACAGACTCGCAGACCGGTAGCGTCGGGAAAGGACTTTAGGGCAGCCCCTGGGGTGGAGGACCAGACCGGCTGGGTCGCACGCTCGTGAACCGCAGCCGCCCGGACAGAAACGCGGAGCGACAGTCGCGCACACAGGAACTGCAGCCTCTGAGACGGAAACCTGGTGCGCCAGGGTCTGGCAGGTGAACTGCAACCTCCGGGGTGGAAACCCCAAGCGGCGGAGTTGCGCGGCGAACTGGGAGCAGCTGGTGGTTTTAGAAGCACAAAGGGCAGAGACGTGTCCTGACCTGGAGGCAGGACTGGGAGCGCTGCGGAGGGGCACACAACCCAGGACGCTGCAGTTTATAGCAGCATGGACAGAAACGGAGACAGTGTGGCCTGGAGAGCTCACTGAAGAACAGACTGAGGTCTCTCTGCTCTGAGGCAGAGGGTTGGAAACGGTCTCTTCTGCTCTGACTCGCGGAAGAGATGCGGAAAGCCACCAGGGAAAGGCACCAGAGAACAAAAGCCCCAAAGACTGATTCCCACTGAGCCCATCCCCCGCCACAGGGGGGCAGGGCAACTCCACCCAAACAGGGTTGCCTGAGTAACAGCGCAGCAGGCCCCTCCCACAGAAGACAGGCTGGGAAAACAAGAGGCCAGCAACCCTAAGGTCCCAAGAAAACAGGTGCATCTTGC
>NW_027697627.1:0-349 GCF_054177405.1 Leptonychotes weddellii | reverse complement strand
TGGGGAGGGTATGTGCTCTAGTAAGCGCTGTGAATTGTGCAAGACTGTTGAATCACAGACCTGTACCTCTGAAACAAATAATACATTATATGTTAAAAAAAAAAAAAAAGAAGATAGTAGAAAGGGAAAAATGAAGGTGGGGAATCGGAAGGGGACACAAACCATGAGAGACTGTGGACTTTAAGAAACAAACTGAGGGTTCTAGAGGGGAGGTGGGTAGGGGGATGGGTTAGCCTGGTGATGGGTATTAAAGAGGGCATGTTCTGCATGGAGCACTGGGTGTTATACACAAACAATGAATCATGGAACACTATATAAAAAAATAAATAAATAAAAAAGAAATAAGTAT
>NW_027697626.1:0-349 GCF_054177405.1 Leptonychotes weddellii | reverse complement strand
TGTAAATCTTACCTCTTTTGTTTCTCAGATTTATTTCTAAGTATGTAATGACCTTTGATGTATTACATATTTTACTGTTTTATATTTTGCTTTCTAATTGTTCACTGATAGAATATAGAAATGCAACTATTTTTGTATATTGACATTGTGTCCAGTGACCAGTGACCTTATAAAGCTTACTAGTTAGTACTAGTATTTTTCTTACTAACTTGGATTTTCTACATAGACAATCATATCATATGCAAATAAAGACTTTTATTTCTTCCTTTTCAATCTTATGCCTTTTATTTTTTGCCTTATTGCATTGACCTTCGGTGTAGTGTTGAATAAGAATGGTGAGAATAAACCT
>NW_027697625.1:0-349 GCF_054177405.1 Leptonychotes weddellii | reverse complement strand
CTTACTGACCTACGGAGAGGAAATGAGTGAACACATTGAGAACTTCAACAAACAGAAAATATAAGAAAGTACCAATCACTGTTGAAGAATACAATAACAGAAATGGAAAATACACTAGAGGGAATAAACAGCAGATCAGATACAGAAAATGGGTAGTGACATCCAAAATGAACAGCAAAAAAAAAAAAAAGAAAAGAAAGAAAAAATAAAAAAATTTTAAGTACAAGATAGTTTAAGGGACCTCTAGGAAAACATCAAGTGTACTAACATTCACATTATAGGGGTCCCAGAAAAAGAAGAGAGACAGAAGGAAGCAAAAAACTTTTTAAAGAAATAATGACTGAGGGGC
>NW_027697624.1:0-349 GCF_054177405.1 Leptonychotes weddellii | reverse complement strand
GGGAAGAAGTACAGACTGAGGTGTCTGGCTCACTTCAGACTTCTTGGGTTCGAATCCCCCACTTCTTAGGGAGCTCCATTATCATGGAACCAATGTATGGCCACTGTGACTCCTGCAATCCCCCCACAACCCTAAGGCAGGTCACTAGGGCCACACTTACCAAGGAGGGCAAGTGACCATACACACCTCTGTTCTCATCTGAAAGAAGTAGAACTTTCCTTGGAGATGTCAGGAGAGTAATGAGACAATCCCCAGAAAAGGACTTAACACTTCCCTGCAACAGACTCTGTGCAGCTGTTGCTAAACTCCCACAATGAAGCACAGAGCTTCAAGAGCTAACCTGCTAGAG
>NW_027697623.1:0-349 GCF_054177405.1 Leptonychotes weddellii | reverse complement strand
TGCGTGTTATGTACAAACAATGAATCATGGAACACTACATCAAAAACTAATGATGTAATGTATGGTGATTAACATAACAATAAAAAATTAAAAAAAAAAACAATTCTGCCATGTAGGTTTTCTGGAATCTCTAAGACATTGTAATTTTTCTTTTTTTTTTTAAATGATTAATAGTTGAAAGGATCTTTTTTTTTAAGATTTTTATTTATTTGCAAGAAAGAGAATGAGAGACAGAGAGCATGAGAGGGAGGAGGGTCAGAGGGAGAAGCAGACTCACTGCTGAGCGGGGAGCCTGATGCGGGACTCGATCCCGGGACTCCAGGATCATGACCTGAGCCGAAGGCAGTCG
>NW_027697622.1:0-349 GCF_054177405.1 Leptonychotes weddellii | reverse complement strand
ATTTACCATGAGCAACAGCAGGAAGTTTGCCTCTCCTCGCTTCTGCCAACTCTCTCTCTCTTTTTTTTTTTACGATTTTATTTATTTGAGAGAAAGTGAGAGAGCACAAGCAGAGGGAGGGGCAGAAGAAGAGGGAGAAGCAGGCTCTGGCACTCCTTCTGCCAACTCTCTTGAGTGCATCCAATTTCTTTTTTTTTTTAAAGATTTTATTTATTTATTTGAGACAGAGAGAATGAGAGACAGAGAGCATGAGAGGGAGGAGGGTCAGAGGGAGAAGCAGACTCCCCGCCGAGCAGGGGGAGCCCCATGCGGGACTCGATCCCGGGACTCCAGGATCATGACCTGAGCC
>NW_027697621.1:0-349 GCF_054177405.1 Leptonychotes weddellii | reverse complement strand
ACTTTTCAAAGGGCTCCTATTGGTGCATTCTATAGATTTACCATCTACGATGTAGAACAGCATTTCTTTCTATTCATCTTAAATTTACTTTTTCTTTAGGTGTCAAAGGTTGCCCTGACATTCCTGTATTTGAAGTTGGTAGTTGGTTCATTCAGCATATCTTCCCCCATTTGGTGACTTCAGAGTCCTCCTTGGCTTGTGTCTGCTGCAGGTGAAGGGACCCCAGTTGTCGCTGGCACCGATGAGCTGGGGAAGTCCCCAGATGGGGAGAACGTCTGTAGAGTGGAAGCCAGTGAGACCACCTTGGTGGAAGAGGGACTCTAGGCACTGGGCCGTGCCGCCTGGGAAG
>NW_027697620.1:0-349 GCF_054177405.1 Leptonychotes weddellii | reverse complement strand
TACATCAACACTGTTGAAAATTTTAAGAATTTAATTTTTTATACTTTCCTAATTTTCAGTGTTTTACCAGAAAGATTATCTAGAAAAAGACTGATTATCCAGATTATCTATCTGGAATGTGGTCTGTCATGGTCCGTTAGAGAGCTTAGGAATTACTTCCAGGATACAGCTGTAGTTTTGTCTTTATCAGGTCAAGGTTACATTTCCAGGAAATAAGGCATTAGCAAAGAGCATGCCCTCTACTTCGGTGGCCAATGGATGAAATCAGAAATTATCAGAAGTCTTGATTTACACATTTATCTTTTGGCATTTAAAAAAACCCTCAGAATTCAAGATAGATCTGCCTCCC
>NW_027697619.1:0-349 GCF_054177405.1 Leptonychotes weddellii | reverse complement strand
AAAAAAAAAAAGAAAAATGAGTATAAGCTTTTAAGGAAGCAATTAGGTACTAAGAGTCAAGAACCTTAAAAAGTCTATAACCTTTGGGGCGCCTGGGTGGCTCAGCTGGGTAAGCATCAGACTCTTGATTTCGGCTCAGGTCTTGGTCTCGGGTTGTGAGATCAGCCCCATGTGGAGCTCCATGTGGGGCGCCATGTGGGGCTTCAGGCTGGGCATGGAGCCTGCTTAAGATTCTCTCTCCCTCTCCCTCTGCCCCTCCTCCCACCTCCCTCTCTCCCTCTCTAAAAAAAATTTTAAAAAATTGTTTTCAAAGTCTACAACCTTTGACCCAGGAATCCTTCTTGGAATC
>NW_027697618.1:0-349 GCF_054177405.1 Leptonychotes weddellii | reverse complement strand
AAAAAAAAAAAAAACTGGCCCATACTAGCATTGTGACTTGTCCAACCATTCTCCTTATGCCTAGAGGCTTGAGTGGGCACTCGGTCAACCTTCCAAGTTATTCCAATGGTTTACCAGATGTTGGTTTGACCTATGAAATCTGTTTTCTTGCAGGTTGCCCCTCAATTGCCAAGCTATGGTTACACATTTTGGTTTTGGTATAGCAGTGCCCCACTTCAAAGTAGGAATTTCTGATAGGGGATAATACTAGCTGCCCTAACAAACCCCCCACCCCGAAATTTCCAGGGTTTAACATGATTGAAGTTTATTTCTTGCTCGTATAACAATCCAGCTGGTGGGAATGACGCTC
>NW_027697617.1:0-6526 GCF_054177405.1 Leptonychotes weddellii | reverse complement strand
TGGGAGGGGAAGAATGAAGCAGGGGAAATCGGAGGGGTAGATGAACCATGAGAGACAATGGACTCTGAAAAAGAAACTGAGGGTTCTAGAGGGGAGGGGGGTGGGAGGATGGGTTAGCCTGGTGATGGGTATTGAGGAGGGCACATTCTGCATGGAGCACTGGGTGTTATGCACAAACAATGAATCATGGAACACTACATCTAAAACTAACGATGTAATGTATGGGGAGTAACATAAGAATAAAAAAATAAAAAATAAAAAAAAAAAGGGAAAATAAAAACACTAATTCTAAGAGACATATGCACCCCTGTTTGCTGCAGCAATATTTTCAATAGCCAAGATATGGAAGCAACCTGAGTGTCTCCTGATAGATGAATGGATAAAGAAGTGGTATATATATAAACACACATACACACACACACACACATACACACACAGGCATATAACTCAGCCATAAAAAAGAAGTTGGTCTTCCCATTTGCAACAACATGGGTGAACCTACAGGGTAGTATGCTAAGTGAAATAAGTCAGAGAAATATAAATACTGTATGATTTCACGTGTATGTGGAATGGAATCTAAAAAACAAAACAAAACAAAAAAGCAGAAACAGATCCATAAATACAGAGAAGAAACTGATAGTTCCCGGAAGGGAGGGGTCGAGGGTGGGCAAAATAGGTAATGGGGAGTGGGAGGTACAGGCTTTCAGTTATGGAATGTATAAGTCATGGGGATGAAAGATACAACATAGGGAATATAGTCAATGTTATCGTAATAGCATTGCATGATGACAGAAGGTAGTTACACTTGTGGTGAACAAAGCATAATGTATAGCGTTGTCCAATCACTATGTTGTACACCTGAAACTATGTAACATGTGTGTCAACTATACTTCAGTAAAATAAAGAGAAACTAAGAAAAATCCCATATAAAAAAGCACCAAAAAGAATAAAATAATTAGAAATACATTTATCCAAGGAGATGAAAGATCTATACACTAAAAACCATTAGCATTAATAAAAGAAATTGAAGAAGACAGAAATAAATGGAAAGATATTCCATGTTCATAGATTGGAAAAATTAATATTAAAATGTCCATACTACCCAAAGTGATCTACAGATTCAGTGAAATCCTGTCAAAATTCCAATGGTATTTTTCATAGAAATAGAAAAAATAATTCTAAGATTGGAACGGAATCACAAAAGATTCCAAAATAACCAAAGCAACATTGAGAAAGAACAAAGCTGTAGGCATCACGCATCTAATTTCAAACTATGTTACAAAACCATAATAATGAAAATAGTATACTATAGGCATAAAAATAGACATATAGATCAACAGAACAGGATAGGGCCCAGAAATAAACTCACGCATATATGCTTAATTAATTTACAACAGGGAAAGGATAGTCTCTTCAATAAATGGTGCTGGGAAAATGGGACAGCCACATGCAAACAAATGAAACTGGACCCCCACCTTATATCACACACAAAAATCAACTCAAAGTGAATTAAAAACTTGAACAGAAGACCTAAAAGTGCAAAGCATCTATAAGAAAACATTGGGAGAGGCTTCTAATACTGGTCTTCACAATGATATTTTTTGAACTTGACACAAAAGCAAAGGCAACAAAAGTAAAAATAAATGGGACTACTTCAAACTAAAAAGCTTTTCCTAAGAAAGAAAACCATCAAGAAAATGAAAAGGCAACCTATGGAATGGGAGAAAATATTTGCAAACCACATATTCAATAAAGGGATAAGATCCAAAACATAAAAGGAAATTTTATAACTCAAAAGCAAATAAGTAAGAAAGCCAAATCATCCAATTTAAAAATGGGCGAAGGACTAGACATTTTTTCCAAAGATGACATAGAAATTGCCAACATGGAAAGATGCTCAACATCACTAATTATCAGGGAAATGCGAATCAAAACCAAAATGAAATATCACTGCACACCTGTTAGGATGGTTATTACCAAAAAGACAAGAGATAGCAAGTGCTGGTGAGGATGTAGAAAAAAGGGAACCCTTGTGCACTGTTGGTAGGAATATAAACTGGTACAGCCACTATGCAAAACAGCATGGAGGTTCACCAAGAAATTAAAAATAGAACTGCCATATGATTTAGAAATCCCATTTCTTAAAGGGAAACCATTTTCTTTAAGAGATATTTGTACTCCCAATTTAACTGCAGCATTATTCACAGTAGCCAATGCATGGAAACAATGTAAGTGTCCATCGATGGATAAAGAGCTCAAGGAAATGTGGCATATATACACAATGGAATATTTTTCAATCTTTTCGAAGAAGGAAATGCTATCTTCTGCAACAACATGGATGAACGTGGAGGGCATTATGTTAAGTGAAATAAACCAGATAAAAACAAATACTTCCTGCCTGGTATTACCTATATGTGAAACATTAAAAAAAAACCAAAAAGTCAAATTTATAGAAACAGTAGGAAAATGACTGCCATCATCTGGGGGGTGGAGAAAATAGGGACAAACTTTCAGTATATAATGAATAAGTTCTGAGATCTAAAGATCAATATGCTGATTACAGTTGATAAACCTGTGTTGTATAATTGTGATTTGCTAAGAGTGTAGAACTTAAATGTTCCCACCAAAAACAAACAAACAAAAAATTAGAGTAAAAGTGTGAGGTGATGGATATGCTGATTAACATGATGCGGGGGCATCCTTTCACAATGTATACATATAGCCAAAAAATCAATGTATACTTGAAATGTCTTAAATTTTATTTGTCAATTAAACCTCAATAAACCTGGAGAAATTAACATAACATATCCCTAAGTAACCAACGGTAAAGAAAAAATCATGAGAAAAAGTAAAAAGATATTCTGAAATGAATGAAAATGAAAACACAACATACCAAAACTTATACCATGCAGTTAAAACAGTGCTGAGGTGGAAATTAGTGCTTGTAAGTGCCCTTTTTAAAAAAGATCTCTAATAAATAACCATCCTCCATAAGAAACCATGAAAAAGAAAAGTAAAATAAACTTCAAATAAAGACAGGTAGGGGAAAAAATCAAGATCAGAATAGAAATAAATGTAATAGAGAATAGGAAAAAATGGAGAAAAATCAATGGAACCAAAAGTTGTTTTTTTCCAAAATGACGACAAAAATGAAAAACTTTTAGTTAGACTAACCAAAATAAAAAGAAACTTCAAATCACTAAAATCAGGAACGCAGTAGAGGATGTCACCTTACAGAAATAAAAAGGAATTTAAAAGAATACTATGAACAATTGTATGCCAACAATTTAACTAGCATAGATGAAATGGACAAATTTCAAGAAAGACACAAACTACCCAAACTAACTTTTTTAAAAATGGAAAATCTCAATAGATCTGTACAAGTAAAAATACTGAATTGGTAATAAAAGACTTTCCCACAATAAAAAGTGCAGAACCTGATAGCTATATTGATGAACTCCACCAAAGTTTTAAAAAAGAAAAAACACCAATACTTCAAAAAAATCTTTCAAAACACAGAAGGGCATATAACACTTTCCAATTCATTCTGAGGTTAGTATTACCTTGACTTCAAAACTAGACAAAGATGTTGCAAGGCAGGAAAAGAACAGACCAATATATCTTATGGTTTAATGAAATATCCTTAAAAAATATTACAAGCAAACTGAGTCTAGCAAACATATAGAAAGAGTTATACACCATGACCAAGTGGGATTTATCCCATTAAAGACAGTTGTTTAACAAATGAAAATCAATAAATGTAATACATGATATTAGCACAATAAAGTATAGAAACTGCATTCAACTCAATAGAGAGGATATTTCATAATCATAAATACTCAATAAACTAGTAAATTAAAAGAATGCTCAACTTGATAAAGATCGTCTATGAAAAAAATCCACAGCTAACATCACACTTCATGGTCAAAAACTGAATTATTTCAACCATTCTTTTCCTGGGGTTGTGCTACTGTCCAATGAGCATGTAAAAACAAAAACAAAAACAAAAAACCCAAACAAACCACACCTGATTTCCCCCAAGACTAGAACAAGACAAGAAGGTCTCTCTCACCACCTCTATTCAACATTGTACTGTAAGTTCTAGCCAGGACAATTAGGCAAGAAAAAGAAAAAGCATCCAGATTGGGAAGAAAGTGAAGTTGTAATATAGAAGATCCTAAGGAATTCATAAAAACTCTATTTACCTAACAAATTTAAAGTTATAGGATATAAGACCAATATACAAAAAATCAATCACATTTTTATATGCTATTTATAAATAATCCAAAAATGAAATAAAAAATAATTCAATTTACAATATTAGAAAGAATAAAATAATTGGCAATAAATTTAACAGAATAAGTACAAGTCTTATATACTATAAACAATAAATCATTATGTGGAAAAAATTAAAGAAGACCTAAAAAAATCAAAAGAAACCCTAGAAGATTTAGTACTATTAAGATGGCAATACTTCCTGATTTCCAGCCAAAATAATCTTGAAAAAGAACAGCAAAGTTGGATGATGCATATTTCCTGATTTCCAAACTTAATACAAAGCTATGTTAATCAAGATAGTGTGGTACTGGCATAAAGGTAGTCAGATCCATGGAATAGAATTGTGAGTCCAGAAATAAAGTTATACATTAGTGGACAATTAAGTTTTGACAACAGTGCCAAGACAATTCAATGGGAAAAGGATAATCTTCGTAACAAATGAATATCTACATTCAAAATAATGATTTGGAACCATAACCTTACACCACATATAAAAATTAATTAAAAATATCCAAGATTTAAGTCTAAGAGCTAAAACTAGAAAACTCCCAAAAGAAACATGGAAGTATATAATTGTGACCTCTGATTAGGCAATGATTTCTTATATATGGCAGCAAAAGTGCTAGTGACTAGATAAACTGGATAGTAATAGGTTAAAAACTTGTGTGCTTCAATTGACATCAAAAAAGTGAAAAGAAACACAACAAATGGGAAAAAATAATTACAAATCATGTATGTGGTAAGGGTTTTATTTCATAATAAATAACACTTAACAACTCAATAACAGAAAGACAACCCAGGGTGCCTGAGTGGCTCAGTCAGTTAAGCGTCCAACTCTAGATTTCAGCTCAGCTCATGATCTCAGGCTTGTGATATCAAGCCCAGCATCAGGCTCCATGTTGGGTGTGGAGCCTGCTTAAGATTCTCTCTCTCCCGCTGCTCCTGCCCCCCCTCGCCCCCGCTCTCTCTCTCTCTCCCAAAAAAAAAGGAGACAACTCAATTTTTTAAATGGGCAAAAGATGACAATAGTCATTTCTCCAAAGAAGTTATACAAATGGCAAATACATGAAAAGATGCTTAACATCGTTAGACATTAAAGAAATGCAAATCAAAACCACAGGGAGATAACACTTCATACCCATGAAAATGGCTATAATAAAAAAGGCCGTAACAGGTGTAGTGAAGATGTAGAGAAATTGGATCCCTCACACAGTGCTGGTGGGAACATAAAATTGTATAGCTACCCTGAAAAACTATTTGTTGGTTCTACCAAAAAAAAGTTAAGCATAAAGTTAGTAAATGAGCCAGCAATTCCTCTCTCAGGTATATATGCCCACAAGAACAGAAAACACATATTCACACAAAACTTGGTACACAGATGTTCACAGCAGCATTTTTCATAATAGCACAAGATGGAAATGCAAATATCCACCTACTCATAAATTAGATATCAAAATGTGATCTATCCATAAAATGAATGAAGTACTGATCCATGGTACAACATAAATGGACTTTGAAAACATTATGCCAAGTGAAAGACACCAGAAATAAAGGTTGCATATTATATATTATATAATTCCATTGATATGAAATGTCCAGAACAGGCTAATCTATAGAGACAGTAGATTACTTGTTTCTCAGGACTAGGGGCAGGGAGAAGGGGGAGTACCTGCTAACAGGTACAGTTTTTAGGTGATGAAAATGTTCTGGAATTATGTAGTGGTGATGGGGAGAGTTATACAACTGTGAATAGACTAAAACCCAATGAATCATATACTTTAAATTGATGATTTAATGGTGTGTGAATTATATCTCAATAAAGTTGTTATAAAAATTACATTTGTTTATAGTTCCCTGTGTTGTTTTTGTAACATTTTATAAAGGGTTCATGAACTGAGTGGTTCTGCTATAACCACATCCTTCCATTTCCATCTACTTGTCAGCAAGTTTTCTTAGCATTTAATTCTATCAAAATGAGAAATAGGATGATACTGAACCCAGATGTGCTTTAGCAATAGAAGTATTTCTCCATGGATAAAGAATAAAGAATAATCTCACTTGTAACATTAAGAGATGAATTTCTAGTAAAATTTTGTCTTTTTATTGGTTAAACTATTTTTTTTTTTTATTCTTATGTTAATCCCCATACATTACATCATTAGTTCTAGATGAAGTGTTCCATGATTCATTGTTCGTGCACAACACCCAGTGCTCCATGCAGAACGTGCCCTCCTCAATACCCACCATC
>NW_027697616.1:0-349 GCF_054177405.1 Leptonychotes weddellii | reverse complement strand
AGGCTGTCCTCATCCTGACCTTACAAACTCTGGGAGTCTCCTCCAGCTCAGGAGTCTCCTGACTTTTTAAGCCCCAGAATACTTTTAGGAAACTGGATCTCAAGAAAACCCTAATACAGGGGGGCGCCTGGGTGGCTCAGTTGGTTAAGCGACTGCCTTCGGCTCAGGTCATGATCCTGGAGTCCCTGGATCGAGTCCCTGGATCGAGTCCCTGGATCGAGTCCCGCATCGGGCTCCCTGCTCGGCGGGGAGCCTGCTTCTGCCTCTGACCCTCCCCCCTCTCATGTGCTCTCTCTCTCTCATTCTCTCTGTCTCAAATAAATAAATAAAATCTTTAAAAAAAAAAAAA
>NW_027697615.1:0-349 GCF_054177405.1 Leptonychotes weddellii | reverse complement strand
TGTCAGTTTCCAAATTTGCTCTAAAGTCATTCTGGGTGTTCCCGCTGTCTTTCACAGAACTCCCTTCCGGATGCAGGGCTCGGTCTCCTGCTTGGTTGCTAGTATTGTTTATCTGTGGCTAAATTGTCCTCGATCATCGTGCCAGGGAGCCTCCTTAGTCTGTTCAGGCTGCCATAGCAACATGTCCGAAAGTGGGAAGGTGACAGGGACAGAAATGTGTTGCCCTGGGCTGTGGAGGCCGGGAAACCAGGACCAGGCTGCCGGCACCAGGACGACCTAGAGAAGGTCCGAGGCCTAGTTCAGAGTCAGGCGCCCTCGTTCTGCCCTGGGGGAGGGCTCGGGGTCTCTC
>NW_027697614.1:0-349 GCF_054177405.1 Leptonychotes weddellii | reverse complement strand
CAGATTGATTCAGCACCTACTATGTGCTGGGGTCTGTTCTAGATGCAAGACATAAATAGTTTCTATATTTATGGAGCTTTCATTCCGATGGGATTGAGAAGATGGGCTAACCTGCTCATTAAAAAAAGAAAAAAAAAGGTAATTCATCTCCTTCCAGACAAGAAGAATGGCAGGGAGTGGCCTGCTGACAGTAATCTTTGCTTTGGTGTAACCCACGCCTCACCTCAGCCTTGCTGACCTTCTAACATTTATTGAATGTCGTACATTCCCTATCTCTTCTTGGGCTACCAGATCTCTTCAGCGGTTAGTTAACCCAAATTGGGATCCTGGATGCGTTATCAAAATAAGT
>NW_027697613.1:0-349 GCF_054177405.1 Leptonychotes weddellii | reverse complement strand
AAAAAAAAAAAAAACTGGCCCATACTAGCATTGTGACTTGTCCAACCATTCTCCTTATGCCTAGAGGCTTGAGTGGGCACTCGGTCAACCTTCCAAGTTATTCCAATGGTTTACCAGATGTTGGTTTGACCTATGAAATCTGTTTTCTTGCAGCTTGCCCCTCAATTGCCAAGCTATGGTTACACATTTTGGTTTTGGTATAGCAGTGCCCCACTTCAAAGTAGGAATTTCTGATAGGGGATAATACTAGCTGCCCTAACAAACCCCCCACCCCGAAATTTCCAGGGTTTAACATGATTGAAGTTTATTTCTTGCTCGTATAACAATCCAGCTGGTGGGAATGACGCTC
>NW_027697612.1:0-349 GCF_054177405.1 Leptonychotes weddellii | reverse complement strand
AATCTAGACTAATATTTTGAAGCAATGTTTTTTAAAATCAAAATTAATGCAAAAAGCCCATGATGGACAAACTATCAAAAATTTCAACAAAGATAGGATCAGTAAGAGTGCTCAAAGGAAATTCTATAGTTTTAGGTCTTTATTTTAGAGAAGAAAGGCCTTAAATCAATGATTTAAGCTCTAGCCTCAAGAAGTTAGAAAAAAAATAGTAAATTGAACCCAAAATAAATGGAAGGAAGGAAATATCAAAAACAAGACAGAAATCAATGAAATAAAAAATACACAAACAATAGTTCTATTTGAGGTAACAAATTCAACCTCCCACAGATAACGGCTATATATGCTGGGA
>NW_027697611.1:0-349 GCF_054177405.1 Leptonychotes weddellii | reverse complement strand
TTATATACATGTTGCAATATGTATATTTCTATAACTATGTAACTATGTCTGTATCATTTTAACACACTATTGTTCAGTTTGTTTTTCCAACACATCAGTATAACTGAGCATCTTTCAAGCTAGCACATATAGACCCAGGTCAATATTCTATGGTAATTATATAGTAGTTTAGTATATGAATGTACCATAATTTTTTTTTTAAAGATTTTATTTATTTATTTGACAGAGAGAGAGATAGCGAGAGCAGGAACACAAGCAGGGGGAGTGGGAGAGGGAGAAGCAGGCTTCCCGCCGAGCAGGGAGCCCGATGTGGGACTCGATCCCAGGACCCTGGGATCATGACCTGAGC
>NW_027697610.1:0-349 GCF_054177405.1 Leptonychotes weddellii | reverse complement strand
TGTCCCTCTTGGCAAGCAGACAACCCCTCTCTTGCTGCAGCTCCAGGCCAGGGTTTGTGGAGAACTCAGTGGTTCCTGGGCCTGCACTCCCAGCAGTCTCTCTCCCTCCTGGGCTCCAAGCTGATCTTGCAGTGGGGGGGGGAGAGGGGGGGGAGGCTGGACTACCTTAGGGCATGGAAGTGGGGGGAAGGTAAGGTCACAGTTCACAGTTGATGGCTTCTCAAGACCCTAGGAAAACCCCTCAGGCAAGACTAAATGGCACTATAATGGCAGTTAGGACCCACCCCACTTCACAGGCAGTCTTCTAAAGAGGATGGGAAGATGGGTTTGAGCCCAAGTACCTGCCCTC
>NW_027697609.1:0-349 GCF_054177405.1 Leptonychotes weddellii | reverse complement strand
CCCACCACTCCAGCAACCCTCAGTTTGTTTCTTGAGTATAGCCATTTTTCTACTCACTATGCACAAGAACGAGAGGAAAGAATTTAGGATAATTCACTGGTTTCTGTCGTGGGCAACAAAATGGACAAATGGATATCAAAGAAAATGACTTTTTTTTTTTTAAGATTTTATTTATTTATTTGCGAGAGAGACAATGAGAGACAGAGAGCATCAGAGGGAGGAGGGTCAGAGGGAGAAGCAGACTCCCTGCTGAGCAGGGAGCCCGATGCAGGACTCTATCCCGGGACTCCAGGATCATGACCTGAGCCGAAGGCAGTCGCTTAACCAACTGAGCCACCCAGGTGCCCCA
>NW_027697608.1:0-349 GCF_054177405.1 Leptonychotes weddellii | reverse complement strand
TGTGCAGCCTGGCATTGGGATTGGCTGGCTGGGCTGCTCTTTCCATGGTGGGTTTGTAGCAGCCACTGTGATCTGTCTCTGCACCGTGAGACGTGTGGCTCATCAGCAGCATGTCACGCTCCTTGACGCTGTGGACTAGGAACTTCCGGACGCCACTGGGCAGAGTGTGCTTTTTTTCCTTGTTGCTCCCGTAATCAGTGCTGGGCATCAGGATCTGGCGCCTGAGTCTTCTGTGCACCCTGCTGTCTGTGCCTCTGGGTTTCCGCCGGTTGCGCTTAATTTGGACATACTGGTCTGAATGGTGCCTGATGAACGTCTTGGTCCTCTTTTTAATGATCTTGGGCTTCAC
>NW_027697607.1:0-6526 GCF_054177405.1 Leptonychotes weddellii | reverse complement strand
TCTCAAATGAATAAATAAAATCTTTAAAAAAAAAGAAACATAGTTCACTTCCAGAAGAAGAAAATATATAAAATGCATAAGAACATGTCTAGATATGAAGAAACAGTATAGAAAAATGCCATTATACTTAGCACTGAGTGCTTTAGAAAACAGGAAATAGGTGTCTGTATGTCTTAACTAAGGAAAAGATAAGATTGGATAAGGAGAGAACTAGTCATAGATACTGCTCCTTGGACACATTATAGAGGCAACAAATGGCAAAGCCAGGTTTTGAACAGAGTATGCCCAGGCTCTGAGCTATAGCGCCAAGATCAGGAAGGGGAGAAAGGAGACAGACACGAACTCAGAAAAAAGTAGGCAGTACAGGCACTTCCCTTCCTAATACTTCTCAAGCATAGAATTCAGCCAGTCTCAGATTTGCTTTTCCTGTGGAAGCAAGAAGCCTATCTGGGAAAGACATTCTTTCTGATCCCTCCTTAGTTTATACACACACACGCACACACACACACACACACACACAAGCATGCACGCTTATTCCCTGAGAGGTATAAATCACATTTACCCTCAGATCTGGGCTAGTGACATCAACGGTTCTCCCGTCCTGAAAACAAAATCTATTTCATGGTGCCCTTGGTAGATGATTGGTATACAACATCCATTCCAATCTCTTTCCAGCTTGCTTTCCTGTTCTGTAGAGCTGGAAATTTTAAAGCTGCATCCCATAGACATTCCTGCAATTGGGACTCCTTCTGTGATAGAGGATCAACACCAGAAGTATCATGCTGGATGAGGAGGGAGGGCATGAGTGAGGTGGAGGCCATCTGCTGCTGGTTCTGTGATAAGCACAATCAGAGAGGAGTTTAGTTTTTCTGTGGTGTTGTTAACTGAGGTCACAGTGACTGCAACTTTTTGGGCACCAGGAAGCAGGGCTCAGGACATCCATCTTACTAGTTAATATCATAGCAAGTGTGGCAGGTTCTGGAGTTGCGATTCCCTGGATGTGGCAATGTCCAGACCATGGCAGCTTCCTGATGGTGGCAGGGGAGACATAGTTTTAAAGCCAGCAGCCTCTCAATTCAGACATTTCCTGATGGCAAAAGAATCAGTAGCTCCCTTGGTGGCCCAGTGCTACAGTGAGGGTCAATCCTGAAACCTCAGCCTCAAAGTGGTTCTCAACCCTATCTGCACATTAGAATCACCAGGAGAGCTTACTAATTATACACATACACATGCCCCCCAGAGGTTTTGATTCAATATGTCTGCAGTAGATTCCAGAATCTATATTCTTAAAATCAACCCAGATGCTTGGGGTGTGAAGCTAAGATTGAGAACCACTGACCCAGAGACTCTTTCATTAGCCCCCCCAGCAACTCCATAAGCCATTTAATACCCAGTGTTAAATCCATTTCTGTTTAAACTGTCTAGAATGGATTATTTTTTCTGTAACTGAACCATGACCAATGTAATGCCTGGGGACAAAATCTTCACAATAGGATAGATCAAAGTTTAAGCAGAATGAAAGTCCAAATATGCCACCCACCCTCCTGTCAATAAAGAAGCATGAAAATTTTCAGTGCTTACAAAGAGAAGAAATAAAAAGTGTAAGAAAAAACAAGCCGAGAATGGTAATAAAGCTAAGCCTAGAGTTTTGAAATATAACTTGCTATTGAGAGATTATAGCATAAAGATTTAGGCAGTCTATATCCTGTAAGTTAGTTAATCATGCTCATTTATTTTTGATGTCTACTTGCTTTGCAGCTGTACTTTTTATTTTGAAAGAAAATTAATGAAAGAATACATTAAAAAGAACCCTTCCAAAGCCTGGGTTGTTTTGATGAACTATGATTTCTGGTCTGTTGCTGCCACCTACCATCTGTCCGAGGCAAGGCAGGCCATGTGCACCTGACTACTATTCTAATCCTTCAGGAACGTTAGTACCAGCTAAGTTCTCTCCTGTTTCAGAGTCACACTTCTAAAACACTTTTAGGTGCATGCTGAACCCTAAATGATAAGCAGTTTAAGTATTGTTAGGGCTGTTTACTCAACACATCACTTATATATGAAAGGATCTTGACCATGAATTTCTATTAGATATGGATGTTATAGGAAAAGCAAAACTTACAAGAAAATCCATTCAGTAAATGCTGATTGAACTCCTGTTATGTACGAGGCATCATGGCTTACAATATACTCATCTACTGCATCCTTTAAATTAACCTCCTTTAAAGACCATGTGTCTCAGGGATATCTTGTTATACTAATAAGATGGTGATTACCTGGGCATAGGAAACTTTTTTTGCAACATGGAAATTTTTCATCTAGAATGATTTACTTTTCACTACCATTTATAAAATCTTGTCTTAAAAAGGTTGATAATGGGGGGAAAAAGGTTGGCAATGATGATGAATATAATAAAATGTCAATAATTCAGCACTTAAAACATATTTTGCTGATTGAATATATATGGTTTCCTTTGGAGTGAGTCAATAGTACACTAAATTATATTTGCAGTAGCATTTTACAGTTACTAAGACACTTTTATGTACGAGCTCCCATTTAACACTTATAGTAACCCTGAGAACTAAGTACAGCAGGTCTATTTTTTTTTAAAGATTTTTATTTATTTATTTGAGAGAGAGAGAGAGAACATGAGGAGGGGGTGGGCAGAGGGAGAAGCAGGCTCCCCACTGAGCAGGGAGCCCGATGCGGGGTTCGATCCCAGGACCCCGGGATCATGACCTGAGCCAAAGGCAGACACTTAACGACTGAGCCACCCAGGCACCCCAGCAGGTCTATTTTAGAGACAGGGAAATAGCCGCATGACATCTAAAGGATTGCCAGAGATTACCCAGAACAGAACCCCACCTAGAACCTGCCCTTCTGACATCAGCTGAGTTCCTGAGACCGTCGTCCAGATGAATGAGGCAATAAATCCCATATTTTGCTTAAGCTAGCATTTATTAAGTCTCTGTCATTATAACCAAGAGACCTAACACACCGATATCTTATTTGTATTTGTCCTAATATAACTGAGATCTTGATTTCCCTAAAATCAAAAATAATAATAATAATACCAAGTATTATTGATGATGTGCCAAAATAGAAACTCTCACACACTGCTGGTGTTTGGATACAAACATTTTGTAATTTGACTATCAACCTCAAAAGCCTTAAAAATTACACACAGTTGGAGGAGGGAGAAAGAGATGATTAGGCAGAATGCAAGGGATCTTTAGAGTAGCGCATCTCATCTGTATGATACTGTAATGATGAATGCATGGCATCATACATTTGTCAAAACCTGAGATCTGCACAATACAAAAAGTGAAACCTGATGTACAATAGGGACTTCAGTTAGTAATAAAGCATCAATATTCATTCATCTATTGTAACCACAAATATACCACACTGATGTAAGATGTTAATAATAGGGGGAACTCTGTGGGGGCAGGTGGGGTATATGAAAGCTCTCTGAATTTTCTGCTTAATTCTTCTGTTGTCCTAAAACTGCTATAAGAAGTTAAGCGTATAATTTTAAAAGAAAGAAAGAATTACATAAGCACTACCCAGCAGTTCTGCAATTATAAATTTCTCCCAAGGAAAATATTGGACAGGGATGCAAAGATAGGAATAAAACAATTGTCATTGCAAAGTTGTTTGTTACTGTAAAAAATTGGAATTGGAATCTACTTGAATATCCATCAGTTTTTAAAGGTTATGTAAATTCCTAGGCAGTCTTAAAGAATGCTGATGTTGATCAGGGCTTCTTACCTAGAGTCCAGGAGGGGCTGCGGAGGTTCAAATGCTGACTCTCTCATGAAGCCACTTGCAGGTTCTTTGGATGCCCTGTGAGGCCCTGTCACCATAAAGCTCCCTGATGTGGGGAGTGCTATTAAAGTGACCAGTAGAACTTGGAAATTCCCTTGCTGCTGGATTGCCTTCTTTGGACAACTGCTTCCAAGAGAGCTTAAGCCCAAGTACCTCGCATTCCTTAAAAACCCTCAAGAGCCTCCTAGGACCTACAAAGTCTCAACTTCCTGGCGTGGTATTCTTGACCTTCCGTTATGTAGTTTGAGTTGACTGTTCCAGCCTAATTTCCCATTCACAAGGGGCTATTTTTTTTTTAATACTAGGTACTTTCTTCTATTGTGGTTCAAAAAAATAGTCCCTTATGAGTAGGCTGATGATGGAATGGTCAATCCAAACCAGTTTCAAACATCATTCCTGGCATGTACCAATACAAAGCAAGTTAAAATGTGGCACGATTTTGTGCAATTGGTGGAGTGTAAAAAAAGGAGAAGGTATTTTAATGTGACACTAGAGGACATTCTTTGGTACAGGGGTACTAACATTGACCGCATAAAAAAGAAATCAAAGGGTATTTTTTGCCTCTGCAGTGAACTAAGCCTGAAAAGCCACAATAATATAAATGGGCACTTAATTTTTACTATTTTAGAATAAACTAATAGACAAATCACAGAAGACAAAATTGTGATTACAGAAAAGAATGTTATCCAGCCAGAAAATTTAAAACTAGATTTACTGCCAATAGAGTTTGGGAAGTAAAAGGGAAGAAGAACAGGTGAAGGGGACCAGCCAAGCACAAACACCTTCAATGAGAGATGCTCTCCTGGTTGATGGAATGGCAGATAGAGGTTCAAGAATATTGTCTGAAATCAAAGAGGTGAAAGAAACAAAGATCCGTGACAAAGTTATGTTGGGAGAAGCAAGGCAGCGGAGGAGAGAGGCAGGGCAAGCAAGCTAAATTTGCACACATGATGTCTAAATCAAGAAACACTCATTTAGAGATATCAAGGTAATCACGAAAAGAACTAAAAACAGAAACTGCTAAAAGTAGTTACCTCCAGAGAGCAAGTTAAAGGACACCACAAGGAAGCAATCAGTCAAATCCAGAATATGGGACATTTTGCAAGATGACTGACCTAGTTTCTCTAACAAATCGATGGTACAGGGGTAGAAATGAGTTATAGAATAAATGAAATTTAGGAGATGAAATAAATTCAATGTGGAGATTTCGCTTGGGATCCTTATTAGAATGAGTTTGAAACAATTAGAAAAATTTGATTATGATTCAGATATAAGATGATTATAGAAGAAATCATTAATTTTGTTAGATATAATAATAGCACGGAGGTTAGATTTTCAAATACCTTTGTAGTTAACATGATGCCTGGGCTTTGCTTTAAAATACTCCAGTGCCAATCTCCCATACCCCCCAAATATAGCAAGATGGAGAAACAAGATTGGCCAAATGTTGGTAATTGTAGAAGTAGGGGTCATGGGGTTCACTTTACCATTCTCTCTGCTTTTATGTATGTATGTTTGAAATTTTCCAAAGGAACAGACTATTTTGTTTTTATATACATTTATTTATTTGTTTATTTATATATTTTTAATTTATTTTTAAAGCAGGTGTCTCTGAGGAATGTGAAAGGGTTTGGAGAGCAGTAGAATAAGCAAGATTGTTTTATGTTTAGGGATGCCTGGGTGGCTCAGTCAGTTAAGCATCTGACTCTTGATTTCACCTCAGGTCATGATCTCAGGAGATCGAGCCCTGCGTCCAGCTCCATGCTCATCGTGGAGTCTGCTTGTCCTCTCCCTCTCCTCCTGCTCCTCCCCCCCACTCGTTCTCTGTCTCTCAAATAAATAAATAAAATATTTTTAAAAATATTGTTTTATGAACAAGGGACTAGGGAAGATGGCAGAGGAGTAGGGGCCCCTATTTCAACTGGTCCCCAGAATTGAGCTGGATATCTACCAGACCACTCTGAGCACCCACGAAACCAGCCTGAGATGTAAGAAGATCTGGATCTCTACAAGCAGAATATCGCAGGTGGTTGGTTTCTAGGTAGGAAGCGGGGAGCCCTGATTCTGCGGGCAGATATCGGAGGATAAACAGCAGCGGGAGGGAGCCTGGCCATGGGGATCCTACACCAACGGTGAGTGACAGCCTCGCGCACTGCGGACGGGGCACAGACTCGCAGACCGGTAGTGGCGGGGGAAAGGACTTTAGGGCAGCCCCTGGGGCGGAAACCCGGAGCGGCAGGATCGCACCTGCGAACTGCAGCCCCCGGGGCTAAAACTGGAGCCGCGGGGTCGCTTGGGTGAACTGGGAGCGGCTGGCGGTTTTAGAAGCACAAAGGGCAGAGACGTGCTCCAACCTGGAGGCAGGACTGGGAGCGCTGCGGAGGGGCGCACAACCCAGGACGCTGCAGTTTATAGCAGCATGGACAGAAACGGAGAGGGTGTAGCCTGGAGAGCTCACTGAAGAACAGACTGCGGTCTCTGCTCTGAGGCAGAGGGTTGGAAACGGTCTCTTCTGTTCTGACTCACGGAAGAGACGTGGAAAGCTGCCAGGGAAAGCCGCCAGAGAACAAAAGCCCCAAAAACTGATTCCCGCTGAGCCCATCCCCCACCACAGGGGGCAGGGCAACTCCACCCCAACAGGGTTGCCTGAGTAACAGTGCGGCAGGCCCCTCCCACAGAAGACAGGCTGGGAGAACAA
>NW_027697606.1:0-349 GCF_054177405.1 Leptonychotes weddellii | reverse complement strand
CACATACATAGCATCATAGAGGATGTAACCTCTGGAGACTGGCTTCTTTCAGTATGTCTTTGAGATTCATTATGTGTTACTTTTTATAGCTAAGTAGTGTTCCATTGTATGGATGACCACAGTTTGTTTTAATATTCACCCATTGAAGGTTATTTGGGTTGTTTCCAGTTTGGGGCAATTTTGAATAAAACTGCTACAAACAGGGGCGCCTGGGTGGCTCAGTTGGTTAAGCGACTGCCTTCGGCTCAGGTCATGATCCTGGAGTCCCGGGATCAAGTCCCGCATCGGGCTCCCTGCTCAGCAGGGAGTCTGCTTCTCCCTCTGACCCTAACCCCGCTCATGTGCTCTC
>NW_027697605.1:0-349 GCF_054177405.1 Leptonychotes weddellii | reverse complement strand
TGTTCACAGGCTCACCAGCAAAATTGGTGTTGTCAGTGTTCTGGATTTTGGCTGTTCTAATAGGCGTGTAATGGTATCTCATTGTTTTAGGTTGCATTTCCGTAGTGCTATACGATGTGGAATGTCTTTCTATATGCTACTTGCTATCTGTATATCTTCTCTGGTGAGGTGTCGGTAAAGGTCTTTGGCCCATTGTTTGAATAACTGTCCTTCCTTCCTTCCTTCCTTCCTTCCTTCCCTCCCTCCCTCCCTCCCTCCCTCCCTCTCTCTCTCTCTCCCTCCCTCAGGGAGTGTGTGTGCAAGCACAAGCAGGGGGAGCTGCAGGCAGAGGGCGAGGGAGAAGCAGGCT
>NW_027697604.1:0-349 GCF_054177405.1 Leptonychotes weddellii | reverse complement strand
ATTCATGCTTTTTAAAAAAGCCTTTGTATAGTATTTACAGATAAAATAAGATTTTCAGATTTTATTTATTTATTAGAGAGAGAGAGAGAGAGAGAGCATGAGTGGGGGGGAGGGGCAGAGGGAGAAGAAGAAACAGACTCCCCGCTGGGCAGGGAGCCCGATGCAAAGCAGGGCTCAATCCCAGGACCCCAGGATCATGATCCGAGCCATTCAGGCACCCCAAGATTTTGATTTATTTCACAATAATTCAGTGTGTGAACAGGTGTGAGGGGTGTGTTATGGCAGGCATGACAGATGAGGTAAGGCTGGCCACGCACTAATAACTGGTGAAGACATGAGGATTAATTTC
>NW_027697603.1:0-349 GCF_054177405.1 Leptonychotes weddellii | reverse complement strand
GGGGGGGGGGCACTTTTGCCTCAAGTTTCAATCACTTACTTATTCATCTCTTCATCATTTATGCTTTCATTTGTATAAACACTAAACATTTATTAGAGCACTATCTGTCAGATCATGGACATTTTCTGGGTTTCACGGGGAGCAAAGTTGCCCCCCCTCATGCTGCTGAGACATTTCTAGAACACAGAGACTTTCATTCACACTCTTCAATGCCTCTGCTAGAAAGGCATTCAGCCCCATTCAGCAGTGTGCAGGACCATGTAGACCACTTCATGCCAACAATTCCTCCTGTTAAGAAATCTATATTCTTTGAAACGTCCAGCAATGGACAAATACCACACAGATCTTC
>NW_027697602.1:0-349 GCF_054177405.1 Leptonychotes weddellii | reverse complement strand
TGTCTATCACAACTTAAGAGCTCAATACATGTTAGTAATTATAGTATACTCCATGGCTCAGCTATATGTAACATGTATACAGTCACAGAAGTATAAACTTTAATATTCAATAAACTGAAAATACAAGAATATTGAGGTGGACAGAAGGATGGTTACGTGTTTAGGGAGAGCAGGGAATACGTGTGTAGAGGGAAAGATATGGTCAATATCTATTATTTGATAATGCCTAAAAGTGAAAACAAAAAAATAGTAATAGAAGCATACTATGTAGAGGTACAAATGAAAATACCAGAGTTAGCTTAGAAACTTAAAAGTGGTTTCCTTTGAATGGAGGAATAGCACCATTACT
>NW_027697601.1:0-349 GCF_054177405.1 Leptonychotes weddellii | reverse complement strand
TTCTGCATGGAGCACTGGGTGTTATGCACAAACAATGAATCATGGAATACTTCATCTAGAACTAATGATGTAATGTATGGGGATTAACATAAGAAAAAAAAATTACTTTTACCATTTTAGAAATGTTTTTAAAGTAGTGAATAAATTAACTACTAGTAAAAATCCATCTTAAGATGTGCCTATTTTAAGTAACCAGACACAAAATACTGTTCTCAGGAAGAAAGATGGTGGGGTTGGAGGGAGAGAGAGAGAGAGACGAAGGAGTGGTAGCAAGCAGCGGGGAGGCTTTGGCTCAGGAGCCGGAAATGGATGGGGGTGATGCCATCCTGCCTGGCCTCCCAGGAGGATA
>NW_027697600.1:0-349 GCF_054177405.1 Leptonychotes weddellii | reverse complement strand
TGTAAATCTTACCTCTTTTGTTTCTCAGATTTATTTCTAAGTATGTAATGACCTTTGATGTATTACATATTTTACTGTTTTATATTTTGCTTTCTAATTGTTCACTGATAGAATATAGAAATGCAACTATTTTTGTATATTGACCTTGTATCCAGTGACCAGTGACCTTATAAAGCTTACTAGTTAGTACTAGTATTTTTCTTACTAACTTGGATTTTCTACATAGACAATCATATCATATGCAAATAAAGACTTTTATTTCTTCCTTTTCAATCTTATGCCTTTTATTTTTTGCCTTATTGCATTGACCTTCGGTGTAGTGTTGAATAAGAATGGTGAGAATAAACCT
>NW_027697599.1:0-349 GCF_054177405.1 Leptonychotes weddellii | reverse complement strand
TTTCCTGCTAGAGGTGGGTGAGTATAATTGTTCTGCCCCCTTCCTCACCTTTCCTAGGAGAATGAGTTTGTTTTCTTCTCCAGAGCTAAGAATCTCACCACTAACGGAGTAAATTCTTAATTGATTTTACTTAAAAAAAACAAAAAAAAACCCAAAAAACACAAGTTATGCTATGATATTCTTTCATTATAGTTTTCAATGACAGTTTAAACTTGAAACTTTAAAACAAAATATATCAGAAAAAGACTGTGCCTTCCCCCCATTCTTGAGATAGTAAATAGAAGCAAAACTGTATTTATATTTAATAAACATCCAAAAATGAAAACTTAGAAATTTTGAAGCAGTTTAA
>NW_027697598.1:0-349 GCF_054177405.1 Leptonychotes weddellii | reverse complement strand
GGATCACAACCTGAGCCAAAGGTGACGCTTAGCCGACTGTGCCACCCAGGCACCCTTAAAATTGTATATTCTTTAGTGAAAAATCGTTAACCTGTGAGAGTCCTGTGCATGATCTAGGTTGTGGAGGCAGCAATCTCTTCCCACTCACCCCCACCCAAGATTTCTTCTGTCATATCTCTACAGGATTAATTGGTTTTTGACCAATGCTGTTGTTTGCTTCTTTACACAGGTTTCTGTACCTTATAAATAAGTGTGAATCTGAGTTCCACAATTTTTGGGAAGGGTGGATATTCTTTTTCAACTCATGGCCCAGAGTATGTGGTCTACACCTGTGTTACATTTCCGGGCC
>NW_027697597.1:0-6526 GCF_054177405.1 Leptonychotes weddellii | reverse complement strand
TGTGTGTGTGTGTGTGTGTGTGCTGAGATCTGAAGAATAGGAGGGTTGAGGTAGGTGGAGCATGCAGGTGGCATTTCTCACTGGAGAACACAAGAAGCAAGAAGGAATAGTTCACATTCAGGAGACAGTGAGGGGGCAGATTAGTGGGGGACGTTGTATGATCTGAATGGTCAAACCCTAACCTGGATACATCTAAATTGTTTAAAAAGTTACAAAATAGTATATACTTGTTTCAACAAAAACAAATTTTTAAAAAAGAAGGAAGGGAAGGGTGGAGCAGGCTCCTCTCTGTTTCTTCTTTCCATTTCATTCCCTTCAAGGGTTGGGGAGGGTGGGATGCCTGGGTGGCTCAGTTGGTTAAGCTTAAACATGGAACTCTGGATCTCAAGGTCAGGTCATGATCTCAGGGAGATAAGATTGAGCCCTGCATAGGGCTCCATGCTGGGCATGAAAGGGAGGAGACTCCCCTTTGAGAAATGTCATTAGAATCCTCTCCTTATAGGTTGTTTTGTAACTGGTTATTTCCCACACAAAAATATTCTGGGCCTCCGCTCCCTGCTCGGCGGGGAGTCTGCTTCTCCCTCTGACCCTAACCCCTCTCATGTGCTCTCTCTCATTCTCTCTCTCTCAAATAAATAAATAAAATCTTAAAAAAAAATATTCTGGGCCTCTTTGTGGGCCAATAGCTTCAATTCAAAGTGTGTATCATTCTCAAAATGACAAAGTTAGAGATGATAGAGATGGAAAACAGATTAGTGGTTGCCAAGCGTTAGTAATGCTGGGAGGGGATAAGGAGGTAACATGTGGGAGGGTTTTTAAATTTTTTTTTTTATAGAATAGGTGTGTGTCTTGATTGCACATGATCATATGTAACTGAATGCCATAGAACTATGCACACATGTTGTACCAACGTTTCTTGGTTTGGGTATTGTACTATAATTATGTAAGATGTAACCACAGGGAGAACCTGGGTAAAGAATACACTGGGCCTTCCTAGTAACACCTTTGTAACTTCCTGTGACTCTATAATTATTTCATAATAAAGACTAAAACATTATAAAACTTGGAACTAAGGAAATTACCATAGAATAGTTTCTCAGGCCTACTGAACTTTTCATGAACTAACTCAGGACTGGGAATTACAACCAGAGCCATTTAAGGTGATTCAAATTAGTCTCCAGAATTAGAGGACTTCTCCCCACTACCCATTCCAGTTAAGTAAATCAAAGGTGATCTTAGTGAGATTTAGTAAATCCTATGCCGGGAAAGGCCAACAATCCCTGTACTGACGGATGAGAGATTACTCCAGACTTTGCTGTGAAAGAGAGGAGAAAACAAGGGGGTTAAACCTCAGAGATGAAGACCCTTTGCTCTTCTTTGCTCTCACCTTTATTTGTGCTTCAGGATAATCATAAATCTTTACTACTCTTTCTCAAGCAAGTGATGTGTGGCAAGGGGTCTTACAGAAAATAGAAGAGTCTGATTACGGGAAAGATACAATGTGCTGATCAGCTTGTTCTACAAGTTCTGCTAAACATAGCTTTAAGGGACAATGCATACGTCTCTTAGATCACAGGGCGGCTGTTTGGGCTAAGAAAGCTTCGGGGAAGGTAACTCTCCACAGCATTCCTATGGCAGAGTGGTCACGCAGGCCTTGGCATTCCAAAGAGCTATGCCGTTCTCTGAAACCTTCCATCACCCCTAGCGGCCTCCGTGTTACATTTTAGCAAGCCAGGTATTATGGAGGATTTCATGCTCTACATTAACCCCAACATCCATAGGCATAATATCATCAGTTGGCCAGTACCATGATTCCTGAAGTTTACATTCAGGTTACTAATACAGCTGTATTGACTGTTAAATTAATCAAGAGTGACTAAGACAGCATTGCCTTGGCAATTTTGTGTTACCATTTTGTTTCTGCCACTCCAGGAATGCATCGAGCAAATCTAAATAGAGAATCTACTTCAGTGGTAGCATTTCCTATGTAACAAATAGAATAGTTTCACAGAATCCCGAAGTTGATAGTCTACCCATCAATAGATTTATCAATGCTTTAAAAAACAGTTTTCTCTAGATTCTCTCAGGGACATAGTTAGGGAATGAATGTTGCATGATCCAACAGCTCCAACATTTCAATTTACTCAGTGTTTGAATATCTTCCTTTATGTTTTATCACGGAGTTTCTGGAATTTCAACTTCATATGGAATGAGCCATTGATTTCCAAATAACATCAACAGAATGAACCAGCTATTAAAACCACTTCTAATTTCTCAAGCTGGCACATTGATTCAAGAATTTTTAGCAGATGTTCCACATTAATAAATTTGGCCTAATGTGCAATTATATTATTCCTTTCTTCATCTAGAAACCTCCAAATCTCCACACATAACTCCTGGATTACAAGCCCTAATACACGAGCCAACTCTTACAATTATGTTGGTGTATAAACCATTTTATACAAAATTTTGGCTTTGTAATTTCTCCCTTGGAACATCTTGGATGTGTTTATTATAGGTCTGGTGACAAGGAAAACAAGAGAGGAGTAAGGGCAGGATTTGCGTTCTTATCAATATTATTCCCTCATATAGATCCATTATATTTATTTCAAAAAGACAGGAACAGTCTTATATTTTGGTGGAGGGTTTTGGAGGGGTTTGGGAATCCTATCCATGTCACTGGAATCCTATCAAATTATATCTTTCTAAATTTCACCATCCCACTTTTTCTTAGTAAATGTCCTAATTTAACAAAATATTTGAAAAGACTATGTATTTAGTTTATACTCATTATGAGCTGATTTGTATCCTTCAAAAAATATATGTTGAAGCCCTAACTCCCACCTCAGAATGGGAATTTTTTTGGAAATAAGTTCTTTGCAGAAGTAATAAAGTGAGGTTATTAGGATGTGCCATAAACCAGTGTGACTGGTGTCCTTATAAAAAGGGGAAATGTGGACATGGCCAGATGTGCAGAGGGAAGGCATTATGAAGACACACAGGGAGAAGGCGGTCATGTGACTGGAGGATGTGTACAAGCCAACGAATGCCAAGGATTGCTGTCAAATAACAGAAACTAGAGGAGGCAAGGAAGGATTCTGTGCTGTAGCTGTCAGAGCAAGACTCTGTGACACCTTAATTTTGAACTTCAAATATCCAGAACAGGGAGACAATAAATGTCAGTTGTTTTTAAGCTATCTACTTTTTAGGACTTTCTTAAGACAGCCTTAGAAAACCAATAGAATGCCTTAATTTGCCAAACCGAAGGGTCAGATTTTATTTTTAAATTTATATATATGTAAGCCTTGCTGGGGCGCCTGGGTGGCTCAGTTGTTAAGCGTCTGCCTTCGGCTCAGGTCATGATCCCAGGGTCCTGGGATCGAGCCCCACATTGGGCTGCCTGCTCCGCGGGAAGCCTGCTTCTCCCTCTCCCCCTCCCCCTGCTTGTGTTCCCTCTCTCACTGTCTCTCTCTCTCTGTTGAAAAATAAATTAAAAAAAATTATATATATGTAAGCCTTGCAGCTAAAAAGATAAATGATTACTTTGTTGGGGAAGAAAAGATCCCTGTGTTCTCAGCAGGCTTTGAGATGAAAATTTAAATCATGAGTTGGTCATTATCTTTGGAGCATAGTCAGAAACTGTCCAACCCTCCATTCTCAATCCTACTGCCCTGTGTAAACCGGTCATGATCACCAATCATAATACCACCAAATCTGTTAAAGCCTAGCTCTCAATAGGTAATTAATTCCAGGAGACCATAAGTAATATTTTAAGTAAATATTTTGCCACTGCATGCCATGGATTATGAGTGTCTTATCCTTTTGTGTTAATTGGGTCCTCACTGATTTAATCTCAACCTTGTGAAATCACTAATCCTAGATTTCATTGAGAGTGTCTTTTCCGAAAGCACCTTTGAACCAATTACTATATTGCTTACATTTCCCAGTTTCAGTCAATAATATACATGCTAATTAATGATGAAAGGGCCATCTTAAATATATCTTAGAATCTCCCAAATAGCCACGGTTTTGATACTGCATAGCTAGGAACAATAGCAGCCAAGGTAAACAACCACACTATAATAATCCTAAAAATTCTTCCAGAAATCTCACTAATGCACTGACACTTTACTCAGTGTCTGAAATTCTAGGGATACTAGGAAAGATAAATGAAAAAGTAACATAGCATTGTGGCTGAGGGTATGGACTCTGGAGCAAGCCTAGCTAAATTCACATCTTGCCTCCACCATTCATTAACCCTGAGACCTTAGCTTCATTAAGAAATCAGGTGTGCTTCAGTTCTCTCCATCTCAAAAATGAGAATAGTAACAGTGACTATCCTTTAAAGTTATAAGGATTAAATGAGTGATAGTAAAAATATCTGGAGCTTCTTAGCACAAGATAAATTTGGAATAGGGGATAAATAAATAGGAACGAAGCAATATAATGTCTGCCTGATTGTCCCAGATAAAACTAAACCTCTCCAAACATGCTAGCAAGATAAATCAATTTATTGTAAGCATTTCTAATTGTTTCCTTTCCAGTCTTCTGTGTGTGCCTTCTTCCATAAATCTAGAATTCTGGTTTCAAACAAGTTTGAGAAATACGATTTTAGATTTAGAGTGTCTATTGAAAATGCACAAGTCGATTAATATTATGCATGGTACCCAGTCACAACAACTTCTCCCCCTGCAGACCTCATTGTATTTGGATATCAGAGAGCATGCAATGCTCTTTTTATTTGGAAACTGTAAGGGAAACCCCATAATTTCAAGAGGCTAAATCTCTTAAAGAAGAGTTTCTAAAACATATTAAATAATAAAAATATCACAAGATCAGAATTTAGGAGAACTTTCTACAGTTTTCTATAAACAGAGTAATAGAACTAAATTATACTTTAGTTTATAAGTCTGAAGAGAATTAGAAGATACAATCTGAAATAATTTTGCAGTGATACAGACCTCTATCCTCATCCACTCTAAATGATGCTTAATGCCATCTAATTTTCACTGGGCTAGTATTTTCATCTTTGGTCACTGAAGAAAATATTTTTTGGGGAGAAGTGTTTGGAAGTTAATTTGAACTGGATGGTAACTTAGACCTTTGTAGATTTATTAACATTTGAGAATTTACATCTATGAGTAGAGATAACTACAGGATTAAAAAGGTGACCTATCTAGAGTAATCCATATCTATCAAGAGTAATCTGCAAATCTGATAAACCCATGGGATGAATTTTAGGACCTATAGATCTACTGTTCTGCAATAAATACTGATTGCTAGCCTATCTTATCACTGCAGACTCACCCAGCAAATTTGTCAAACCTATGCATTCAAGACATATTTAATCTTATAATGCTATTTCCTTTTGGGGTACAGGTAGCTAAAAGAGGTTCATGTTCTTTTATCTAAAATCCTTGGCTTCAAGTGGCATTTACAGTGTATCCCTAGATGGTTCTCAGGTAGTACTTCATAATCATATAAACTTTCGCAGGTAAAGATAAGAATATGATATGGGAAGACTATACATAATGGTAGATTTTATTTACTGCTTTTTTATATTGTAATTCCTAAAGAAAATGAGATAAAGGTGGCAAATATTCTTTTTTTTTTTTTAAAGATTTTATTTATTTATTTTAGAGACAGAGCACAAGAGGGGAGAGCGGGAGAGGGAGAAGCAGACTCCCTACTGAGCAGGGAGCCCGATGCGGGACTCAATCCTGGGACTCCAGGATCATGACCTGAGCCGAAGGCAGTTGCTTAACCAACTGAGCCACCCAGGCGCCCAGGTGGCAAATATTCTTAAGATGTAAAACAATAAATGTGAAAAATTCAAATGAAACTAAATGCTGTGCATATATCATGTAGTAAAATGAAGTGTTTATTCTGTCAGTTTGAGCAAAGATTTTGAAGAGAGTACATCAATTTACTCAATAAATTGAAGAGAACACCAAATAATAGGCCTTAAGCAGGTTTCTCAAGTGACAGACTATTTTTAATAGACTTCTTCCAGTATCTTTTGACTCTTTTAACATCACTTTTGTCTAAGTAGCTTTTTAAATGAGCACTAACACATGTACCTTGTTCAATATTCTACAGTAATATTTTTAGCCTTGTTCTCAATACTATGATTATAATCATCATCTTTGTCACTGACGCTCATCTACTTCTTGGGTATTTTACATATTTAACTTGAATTCATTATAAAATAGTCAATCTCCAAAATTAATTTTTTGCAGCTTATTCAAATTCAAGTATGTATTTGGCTAAAAACTTTTGGTGGAAATAATACATCTTTTTTTTTTATTCTTATGTTAATCCCCATAAATTACATCATTAGTTTTAGATGAAGTGTTCCATGATTCATTGTTTGTGCATAACACCCAGTGCTCCATGCAGAATGTGCCCTCCTCAATACCCACCACCAGGCTAACCCATCCTCCCACCCCCCTCCCCTCTAGAACCCTCAGTTTGTTTTTCAGAGTCCATCGTCTCTCATGGTTCGTCTACCCCTCCGATTTCCCCC
>NW_027697596.1:0-349 GCF_054177405.1 Leptonychotes weddellii | reverse complement strand
AAAAAAAAAAAGAAGATGTGTCATAGTAAGGCAACAACTACTCAATACCATTAATATCCCTAGCTCCTTCTATCTAAAGATAGAACTCTATTCAAAATGGTGCCCATATTGAAAAGCAAACTTTCCTAGACATCCCAAGAAGATTTCACTTACAGCTCTGTAGCAAGATCTGTGTTATATGTGTTGGAGAGGAAGAAAATTTTTCTCTACCCTTCTAAATTCTTCGGCTGGTCTAATAATAAAATTAACAGGTTAAGAGGAGAAAAACAAATTTAATAATGTAATGTAAGGGGCTCATAAAAATATAAGACCCACTAATAGTCAGGTAGTTGAGACTTATAGGCTGTCC
>NW_027697595.1:0-349 GCF_054177405.1 Leptonychotes weddellii | reverse complement strand
AAAAAAAAAAAAGAAAGATATTAGCAAGTGTTGGAGCAATGTACAAAACATTCTAGCCCCATGTTGAGACAGTTTCTTTTAAAAGGAAATGAATGGAAAGGACATATTTTTCTTATCGTGTATTTCTGAGTCTGTGGAGCTACTTTAAACTTGAACCTCCTTGACATTCAGAACTTTTCATGTCCCTGTATCTTTACACATGTGGTTCTCTCTTCTTCAGGTTCCCTTACTCCCTTCTCTGCCTAGAAAACTCATTTTCACTCTTCCAAACCCAGCTCGTTCTCTGAGGCAAGAACAACAACATCCTGTTTATTCTAGCCCTTATTTATCCCTTGCATTATAATTTCTC
>NW_027697594.1:0-349 GCF_054177405.1 Leptonychotes weddellii | reverse complement strand
TTGTTTCCTTCAGGATTCACTCACCTAGGCCTCCCCATGCCCCATGGGGTCAGCGCCCTGTCTTCCCCTTTTTATAGAGGGGGAAACTGAGGCACAGGGCCGTTGAGTGGCTTGGGGAAGGTCACACAACCACATGACCTGCTCCAAACACCACTGAGACTCACCCCGGGGACGTTTGGAACACCAGGAACGAGGGCGCATAATGAGATACGCGCATCAGTGCCGTCGCCAGGGAGACCATAGTTCTGGGATTCATCAGAGCGCCAGGGAAGGGGTCAGAGGGGCCGAGGCTTGGAGATACGCGCCTGCCCTCAGGAGTCTATGTCTGCCGCTGGATTGTCGGGTGCGC
>NW_027697593.1:0-349 GCF_054177405.1 Leptonychotes weddellii | reverse complement strand
TGAATAACTGTGTTGAAATGTCATTTAATGGGATGCACTTAAGCAGACAAATGTTCACTGAAGGCAATGAAGAGCAGATAATAGCACCGAATCTCTTTTTATCCTCCACAGCATATTTTCTAAGTATGGCTATCAGTAGGAAAACTTAGCGTATTGAAAAAGTTTCCTCATATTTAAGACTGCTCTATTAGAAAGAGAGCCAAGGTCAAGTAGACCTTAGAATGGATTTCAATTTCAAAGTTTTGTTGTTGGGTTTTTTAGGCAAACATAAAAACAGAAACAGGTGCGACCTTTTGAGAATTGCTGAGTTCTGAGGAGCCTACAATGTGGTAGGCACACCAGGGACAGG
>NW_027697592.1:0-349 GCF_054177405.1 Leptonychotes weddellii | reverse complement strand
GGTGATATTTCTTGGAAGAAGTTGCTGTGGCTGAAGCTGAAGAGGTTGCTGCCTGTGTTGTCCTCTAGGATTTTGATGGACTCCCGTCTCACATGTAGGTCTCTCATCCATTTTGAGTCTATTTTTGTGTGTGGTTAAGGAAATGGTCCGGTTTCATTCTTCTGCATGTGGCTATCCAATTTTCCCAACACCACTTTTTGAAGAGACTGTCTTTTTTCCATCGGACATTCTTCCCTGCGTTGTCAAAGATTAGTTGACCATAGAGTTGAGGGTCCATTTCTGGACATAATCTTTTTAATGCTTATGGCTCCTAAAATCTTAACAAAGATCATACAAGTTATAAAACTTT
>NW_027697591.1:0-349 GCF_054177405.1 Leptonychotes weddellii | reverse complement strand
TGGATAAGTCAGTCTATCCCTACATGGAACCTGGAGAGAACTTCCTCTCTGCTCTAAAGTCTACAAGAGGACTCATTTCTGCAGGGAGCTCCTACACCGAATGGAATATCGAGCTATAGAATTTGCCAGAATTCGAAAAGAACTGAGAAATCTCCTTGTACGCTACCATTATCCTGCAGATTGAGATTCAGAAAGGACACGAGTGATTCCCAGAGTCCCATCAGCTAGAACTGGGCCCCTTAGCTTCCAATCAGGTTCTGCTGTTCTTCATTTCCTCTTTAAAGACCTGGGGTAGGGGCACCTGGGTGGCTCAGTCATTAAGCGTCTGCCTTCGGCTCAGGTCATGATC
>NW_027697590.1:0-349 GCF_054177405.1 Leptonychotes weddellii | reverse complement strand
GGTGGCTCAGTTGGTTAAGCGACTGCCTTCGGCTCAGGTCATGATCCTGGAGTCCCAGGATCGAGTCCCGCATCGGGCTCCCTGCTCGGCAGGGATTCTGCTTCTCCCTCTGACCCTCCCCCGTCTCATGCTCTATCTCATTCTCTCTCTCAAATAAATAAATAAAATCTTTTTTAAAAATTTTAAAAAATAAAAAAAATAATAAAAGGAAACTTTATAGAGAAAAAGATTGGGGTAACTTTTTAAAAAATATTCAAGTCACCTTTAATCTGGTGATTTAGAGTATTCAAGACCATTTAGTAAAATCTCCAGTGGAAAAATTAGTACTCTACTAACCATAAAGGTAGAA
>NW_027697589.1:0-349 GCF_054177405.1 Leptonychotes weddellii | reverse complement strand
CTCCCTGGCTCTGGACACTGCCTCTCCTTCTGCCCTGGCTCCGTGCGGTGGGCTGTGCCAACCCTCTGGTGTTCACCAACGTTTCCTCCTTGAGCCACCGGGAGCCTTCTGACCTCTGCACCCGAGCTGGAGGCCCAGAGTCCATAGAGTTTTTTTTTTCTTTTTCTTTTTCTTTTTCCTTAAAGAGATTTGGAACATTTCAAAGATATGATTCTACTCATGACTAATATCCCAACAGGAGCAATTTGGAGAGATAATTGGTCTTTAGAGGGGCCTGTCTGATTTAGGGGAAGGCAGGTCATCCCATTCACCCAACAAAGGGTAGCCCCTGACAAGGTCTGAGAGGCAA
>NW_027697588.1:0-349 GCF_054177405.1 Leptonychotes weddellii | reverse complement strand
CAAGAGCATAAATCCTCCCTCTATGTTCTTCTTCAAGAAGAGACCTCTGTTGGGGTTTTGAGTGGAAATGCATTGAATCTATAGGTCAATTTGTGGAACATTAGTATTTTTATGAGACTTGGTCTTTCTATCCATAAATATCATATTTCTTTTTTTTTTTTTAAAGATTTTATTTATTTATTTGAGACAGAGAGAATGAGAGAGAGAGAGAGCACATGAGAGGGGGGAGGGTCAGAGGGAGAAGCAGACTCCCTGCCGAGCAGGGAGCCCGATGCGGGACTCGATCCCGGGACTCCAGGATCATGACCTGAGCCGAAGGCAGTCGCTTAACCAACTGAGCCACCCAGGC
>NW_027697587.1:0-349 GCF_054177405.1 Leptonychotes weddellii | reverse complement strand
AGCATCTCTGTTCTCTGACATCTACATTCACAGTTTCCTATAATTTTTATCTCTTTATATTTCCTCCTTACCCACTGGAGATGGCCCCTCATGTTTCCTTCCGCTGAATGATTTCACACTATCAATTTTCCTCATTACTGTCGCCAGCACAGGTTTGTAATATGCTAAATCGTTTAAATCCTTTTCTTTTCTCATGTGCGGGGAAGTTGTACTCTTTTGTTTCCTGCCTTAATGGGTCCATACACTGGATTCAACGACCGCTATGTCAAGTTGCACACACTGTTGGCAAGTCACTCTTCTAGATCTATTCTGCGCATCCTCCGCTGCACTTGTGGTTCATGAAATGTGT
>NW_027697586.1:0-6526 GCF_054177405.1 Leptonychotes weddellii | reverse complement strand
TGAGAGGGAGGAGGGTCAGAGGGAGAAGCAGACTCCCTGCCGAGCAGGGAGCCCGATGCGGGACTCGATCCCAGGACTCCAGGATCATGACCTGAGCCAAAGGCAGTCGCTCAACCAACTGAGCCACCCAGGCGCCCCATCTCCCAAATAAAATCTTAAAAAAAAAATTTATTTATTTATTTGAGAGAAAGAGAGTGAACAAGCGGAGGGTAGGGAGAGGGAGAGAATCTCAGGCCGACTCTCTGCTGAGAGTGGAGCCCAATGCAGGGCTTGATCCCAGGACCCCGAGATCATGACCTGAGCAGAAATCAAGAGTCGAACACTTAACCAACTGAGCCACCCAGGCGCCCCTTAAAGATTTTAAGTAATCTCTATACCCAACATGGGGTTCGAACTTACAACCCCGAGATTAAGAGTCTGACTGAGCCAGCTGGGTACCCAGCAAAAGATGTCATTGGGCTTTTGATACTGTAGGACTTTTTTTTTTTTTAGAGAGAGAGAGCCTGTATGAGTGTGTGGGGGTAGGGGTGGGGTAAGGAGGAACAGTGGGAGAGAGAGAGAGAGAGAATCCTAAGCAGGCTCCATGCGCAACACAGGGCCAGGTGTGGGGCTCAATCTCATGACCTGAGCCGAAATCAGGAGTTGAACCCTTAACCGACTGAGCCACTCAGATGCCCAGGTACTATAGGACTTTCAAGACCAGAATCTGTAATATTGCATTTTGAATGGCTTGTGTTCCTGCTAGATGGACTCCTCTTTTGCCCTGCACTGTATCTTGTGTGAGCAAGGATCTCAGAGGAGAGGCTCACTCTGAGTCCAGGATGGGTGCACAGCAGCGGGAGGAGCTGGGGCCTGGAAGTGAGAGGCAGGGTCTCAGGAGATCAGCAGCACAGGACTCTGGCCAGAGGTACTGGAAAACAAGCCCCTCTGAACCCTGGGGACAGCAAGGAGGATCCTGGGGCTCCCACTGCCTGTGGGACAGGAGCGGGAGGAGATTGGGCCCAGGCCAAGGGAGGAAGGCCTGGCAGGCTCAGATCATGGCAAGGGGCCACTCGAGGCTGCATACCCTGGTGACTCTGGCTGCCATTGGCGAGGGACACCTCCACAGCCAGGGGCCCTGCCCGCACCCCTCCCTGGGTAGACACTGCCACCTTCTGGCTCTTTGTTGACCGACTGCCCCACCCCATCCCAAGAAGAGCTTTCTCCGGACCAGAAACAGGAGATGCAATGAGGTTTCCTTTACGGGCAAACAATCCTGTTCTCCTGGGGCCCCACCCAGGTCACTTGTAGTAGAATCAGTCTCCTCCCACTAACGGCTTAACACAACCCTCACCATTCTACCTCTCCACAGATAGCTTTACTTGCCTTCATTTTCAGTTGATTAGGGGCAGGGCCTCACTGTGGAGTGCTGTGACCACTGGACCACTGGGATCCACAGGACCCCTGGGATAGAGGCGTCCAGGCCACGACACAGCTGAGGCCCTTCTCCGTTGTCTCTCAGTCTGATGGTTGGTTGGTTGTTTTTGCTGGAAATCCCTAGCACCTTCCAACTATTGTTTCCTCTTAGGCAGGCCTGCTGGGATCCCTGTAACCAGTTAGCCAGTTTCTCGAGTTTGTCAAGGTGCTTTTCTCCCCGCTCTTCTACAGTTCATTGCTTCTCTTTCTCTCTGTCTCTCTCTCTCTATTACCTGAACTGTGAGCACTTTCCTCCAGCCCGCCCCCCATCCCCCAATTTGGCCCAAAGCCCTTTGTTTTGATGTCTCAAACTCAGTGCTGAAACTCAAACTCCACCAGCAGGCACTACGGGGAGACCCAGCTCTTCTTGACTTTCCATCTTCCCATTCTCAAGTCCCAGACAGAGAAGCGAACTTGGGCTACCATGTTGATTGGCCTGGGGAGGCCCTTAGCTCCCTCAGATTCAACAGGAGATGGGAGGATGGGGAGTGGGGAGCTGGTGGAGGGGCCACGTTCCATCCCTCCTCACTACTCATCCCCCACAGGCCCCCATCTGCTCTCCTTTCCCTGGGCTTGAAGACCCTCTTAATCCATGTCTCCCTCCGCCCTTCTCATGAGTAGGGCAGACCTACTCATTGGGCACCTCCAGCAATACAGTTCCTCCTTCTTCTCCCCAACCCCTGCCCCATACCACATGCTTCCCACTAGAGGTTGGGGCACCTCAGAGGTTCCCATGGAGATTAGTCTGGGGACCAGTCTTCCGGAAGCCCAGAACTTCACAGCCTGAGGAGGGAGCAGACCACAGAAAGGCACTCACCTTCCTTTCCACCCCAAGTGCGCCTGTTAGATATTCTGGAAACAGGAGTGCTCATTCCCGGGGTCCCTAAGGTTGCTAAGGGCACCTTGAGTCTGTCTGTATCCATGGGCTTGGCCTGGAACTTCCAAAGCGGCCCAGAGCCATGAAGTCTAGCAGTGCAGATATGGATTGGCCCTTTTGTTCCCAAAGGGCTCTGTGCGGTGAACTTGAGTAACGCCGGGAAGCTCTGTAGGAAACGAGAGGAATGCCCTCTCGTCCTGATGACTGTCCTGACCATCAGACCTAGAAGGACCAGGTTCTGCTGACACACCCCCACCTCCACTTGCCACTCTCTTTTTGGAAGTTTGTGCAGGCCATTCCAGTTACCACCATAATGCTCTTTTCATAGTCAGCTTCACTTAAAAGGCCTCAATGACTTCCCACAGATCCTGGAATAATGGTGTCCTTACCATGTCTTCAAGGCCCAATGTGAACCCTGCCCATTCCCCTGGACTCACCACCTCTCCCTCTCTCCTGACTCACTATACTGCAGGCCCACTGATCTTCTTCTCCCCCGCCACCTCCCACCAATCTTCTTGGGCTGGTGGCATCCCAAGCCTGTCTCGACCTCAGGGCCTTTGCATTTGTTGTTCCTTCAGCTCATAATGTCTTCACCCTGATCTCCCCATGACTGGCTCCTTGTCATTTGGTTTGCAGCTCAAAAGTCCACCTTCCCTGACTACTCCAGTCTAGAGCAGATGCTCCTTTCCCTTGTGTCCTGTCCCCTCGTCCTATTTTATTTTCTGCTCCACATATATCACTTTCTGAAGCTTAAGCTTCTGGGCCTCCTCCAAGCGTCAATACCTAATTTTGTATTCTTTTCTTAAAAGGAGGCCCCTCCCTAGCTGACCCAACCGTGCAAGCTTAAGGTCTCCCAGAATGTGAATCCATTTGTAGCCAGAGCAAAGGACCGGGCTGCACTGGGGACGTCCTGTGCCTGTCTCTGGCAGGGAGACAAACTCAGAATTCCCTCTGCCAGGCTATTTTGACAGGCGCTTGGCCTCCCCATCTCCTCAGGCCTGGGTGCCAAGAGTAAGCCTTGCCCAGAAATCTTGGTAACTGTCCTGCTCACTGGGCCCTGGATTCAACAGGCGGTAGGATGAACAGAGCTGCTATTTGTCCTTGTCTTCCTGGACAAGCCCTGCCTTGACACCCCTGAGAGACATAAACATTCTCAGTCGCAGCCATACAGTGCCAGACTGCTCAGCAGGGTGACAGAAAACACTTTTATGGAATCTTTCATGTCTTCCCTTCCCAAACTTTTCTGCAAAGCTAAACCTTCAGTCTGCCACCTACCCCATCTCTTACCAGCTTGGGCAAATATTTAGCAGACAGGATTAACCCTCCCATGGCCTTGACCTTGGCAGACCTGGCTAGTTGATCACAGGGCTCTTTCCAGAGGGCTCCTGTGTAGCCACTACCCATAGATCAGGGAGGAAACCTATTTGCCTCTTCATGAAAGTCAGGTCTAAATTATCAAAGAGGGGGACACCTGGGTGGCTCAGTCGGTTAAGCATCTGCCTTCAGCTCGTCATGATCTCAGGGTCCTGGGATCGAGCCCCACATGGGGTTCCACGCTCAGCGGGGAGTCTGCCCCCTTCCTCTCCCTCTGCCCATGCCCCCACTCGTGCGCTCTCTCTCGCTATCTCTCTAATAAATAAATAAAATCTTTAAAAAAAGATTATCAAAGAGGTAAATCTGTGTCAGAGGAAAAGGGCTGGTGCTTGCAATGAATTCCTCCTTCTAGGCTGAGCCCAGGGAGGCCAATTCCAAGGACGTATTTTCTGTTGGATCAAGTAAGGGGAGACCTTGGAGACCACAGCACCTTGTGGTACATCCCGTGACACGGTGGAAAGTCACTGGCCCAGAGCTAGAAGTCCTGCCCTGCTCTGGGCAAAACGACTCACTTCCTCATTCTGCTCAGGCTGCTGGAGCAAATTACCATAGACAAGGCGACTGCAAAAACAAATATTTAATCCTGACAGTTCTGAAGGCTGGGAGCTCCACGATCAACGGGCTGGCTGATGCTGTGTCTGGCGAGAGCCCTTTCCCAGGCTGCGGACCACCAACCTCTTGAACCTTCACATGGTGGGAAGAAATCCCTCACTGCTTACTGGACGGCCTCGGTGAGCTGTCCTTAAAACTTGGAGAGTGTCACCTCCTGGGGACAGAGCAGTAAGAAAGGAGACGATGAATGAGTTTGATGAACTTACTGACCATAGACATAACCAGCTTCCGCAAAGAAGTCCAGGTATAGGGCTGCTGGGCCATGACAGCTAGGGGACTGTCCCACACGTACGTTACCTCCTACTTTAGCTGCGTCTCCAGGCAACCTCCCAAGCCGCTGGTTACAAGCCCCACCACGCCCCTTGGTGCCCCCAACTATTCACCCCCCTCACTCTCCACCTCCTATTTATCCGAAGGATTAGAGGCCACCAGGCAATGCCCAGCGCAGCTCACTCCTCGGGCCCTGAGGCGGATGTCCGCCCACCCCACTGTCTGCAGCTCAGACCCCTCAGCCCGTGGCCACTGCTGCCTCCTGTCATCACTCTCTTCTGTCACTGGCATCTTCAGCCTCACCAAGGCTAAGGACATTCCCAGTTTAAAACACCAACAAAGTAAAAGCTACACCGCAAAAGCCCTCCTTCCGTCTAGCATGTGCCTCCTGCGTTCTTACCGGAAGAGAGGTCTACACTGGTAGACCCCACTCTGCTACCTCCTGGCCTTTCTTCAACCCACTGGGGTTAGGTTCTTCCTTGGCCTGCTCCAGCTTCCTCATCATCTGGTTAAGAAATAAAGAAAAGGCCCCTGCCAAGATCACTGATGGTCTCTGGATCGTCCAATCCAGGGGACAGACACCTTTGGTGTCCATTTACTCATCCACTTTGTAGCTTCCCCACTGCGGACCATCACCTGGACAGCTTGCACTTTCTGTGACAGCCCTCGGGGGCCCTTAAGTTCTGGTGTTCCCCCAGGGTCTCATCAATGGTCCCTCCCCAGCCCCGTTCCACAGCACACCCTCTCCTGAGCAATCTTCTCAGACCCATGGCTTCTACAACCGTCTCTATGCCCGAGAACGCTTAGTAGGAAGCAACGTGTTAAAGAATGCAAAATAACTGTGCATACACTGAGGAGGATACCACATGAAGAGACATTTGAGGGAGAAAGGAAAAATACCGGGTCCTTCCCATACACCGTGGGCAACTTAGCACACTACCCCAAGCCCTGGATTTCTCAACCACAGGACTTGGGACAAGAATAGTACCTACTTCATAGGGTTGCTATGGGGCTTAAGTGGGGTAATTCTAGAGCAAGCTCCCAGAGCATGTAGTTGTCAACACGGCAACTGTCTCTGTGACTTGCAGAGGTAGCATGCAAGGGAAAGAAGAGAAGTCAAATGAGAAACAGTAGTTTGGATCCAGGCTTGGAAACATACGAGGACAGTGGACTGGTGGGGTCTGTTCGTCAAGGGCATGCCTAACCCATGAACACAGAGGTCATGGGGCTGAGAGCCCAGGAGCAGGCGGCTGCTCTCCTTCTGGCCGTCTGGATGACCTTGTGAGCACCTGACATGGGTTCAGCGAATGTCTGGCCATGGTGTCCCGTGTGCACGTCTCAGGCATTCCCGAGATAGTCTGTCCTGAAGTGTGTGTGTGTGGGTGGGGGGGGAGTGGCGCGTGCGTGCTGGTGGCTTGGGAAGATAAATAGCCTAGAGCCAGGAAAGGAAAAGGTCACCTTCTGGGCTGTGTCGTGGGGGAGGGAACACGGTTCCCAGGGGAATGAGCACTTGTCCTTAAGAAGTACATTGAGCCCGTCCTTAGCACTTGTCCTGGTGCCAAGTGCTGAACTAAACATGAATGTTATTTGTCCATGATTACGGGCTCCAAATGAGGACCTGAGAACTAATTCGGTGATGGCTAGAGCCAGTTTATACAGGTTCATGAGAGTCCATTATTATATTTTCAGGAATTCTGCAAGCCAGTTGTTAAAGCCAGCCATCATTAAAAATTAAGTTATAGGGCGCCTGGGTGGCTCAGTTGGTTAAGCGACTGCCTTCAGCTCAGGTCATGATCCCAGGGTCCTGGGATCGAGTCCCACATCGGGCTCCCTGCTCGGCGGGAAGCCTGCTTCTCCCTCTCCCACTCCCCCTGCTTGTGTTCCCTCTCTCGCTGTGTCTCTCTCTGTCAAATAAATAAATAAAATCTTTAAAAAAAA
>NW_027697585.1:0-349 GCF_054177405.1 Leptonychotes weddellii | reverse complement strand
CTACATATTTCTAATTTTTGTTGTTAAAGACATTATATTCTTCAAATATTATTAATGATGCCTTGGGGATTAATCAAAGGAAAGACTCAAGGAAAGAATAAGCAACCCTTTTGATTCTCTTATCTTTCTACTTATCTCCCATCTCATTATTAATAGGACAGTTTCCAGAATATGGGCAGAAAAAACAGAAAGGAAATTAAACATAATTATAGGAATTTTACTAAGGAGTTTGACATGAATAGAAATTGAAAATATTAGATATTTTAATTTTATGGTAACATATTGACTTTATGTATTCATTCTCTGTTTTTACCCTATCCCAGCAATTGATTGTTAATTTTGGTTCAAA
>NW_027697584.1:0-349 GCF_054177405.1 Leptonychotes weddellii | reverse complement strand
TGTAAACAAAGTGTTTTATCTTATTCACAGTTTTGCTCGCTGTGGGCGTTCTGCTCCGCATCAAGGCCCAAGTTTAAGAATGCAAGAATATCCAGTCTTTTTTTTTTTTTTTTTAGATTTTATTTATTTATTTGAGAGAGAGTGAGCACAAGCAGGGGGAGCAGCAGAGGGGGAGGGAGAAGCAGGCTCCCTGTTGAGCACAGAGCCCAATGAGGACTCGATCCCAGGACCCTGGGATCATGACCTGAGCAGAAGGCAGACGCTAAATGGACTGAGCCACCCAGGCGCCCCTAGTCCTGGGAGATTTTATTTAGAGTGGTGAATTTGTGTGGCTTCCGTGAAAAACAAA
>NW_027697583.1:0-350 GCF_054177405.1 Leptonychotes weddellii | reverse complement strand
GGTGATGATGCATGCATTACCTCCTTTCCAGCTTTAAAGGATCATTGTAAACAGTACTTAGCAACCTTCTGTGCAACATCACCATGCTCATTCTGTGATAACTTGCAAATCATTATGTTGTTGCACTTGAACTTTAAAAGAGAATTGCTAAGGGGCGCCTGGGTGGCTCAGTTGGTTAAGCAACTGCCTTCGGCTCAGGTCATGATCCTGGAGTCCCGGGATCGAGTCCCGCATCGGGCTCCCTGCTCAGCAGGGGGTCTGCTTCTCCCTCTGACCCTCCTCCCTCTCGTGCTCTCTGTCTCTCATTCTCTCTGTCTCAAATAAATAAATAAAATCTTTAAAAAAAAAAA
>NW_027697582.1:0-350 GCF_054177405.1 Leptonychotes weddellii | reverse complement strand
CTTCATTTTTTCACCAGGAGCTCAATTGTTTCATCTTTCATCAGTAGACTTTGAGCTGTATGCAGATATGAGGTGTTTCAACCAATTCCATTTATTATAGGAAAAAAAGCAAGTATATTTACTAGCTTCATTTAAAAGTATGAATACTGTAGGTCACTTTTCTTAATAATGGTCTTTCTTCTCTAGTTTTTTTTTTTTTAATGCTGCTGGTTTGCAAAGTTGAGTAGCATGTTGAAGCTAGAATAGTGCTAAATAATGTAGTGAGCGGTTCAGTCCATGACAACGATCGTAAATTCTAGTTGTTAATAATTTTCTTGTAGAGTACTTTGTGCCTGTAAAATGCTATCCTT
>NW_027697581.1:0-350 GCF_054177405.1 Leptonychotes weddellii | reverse complement strand
TGATGCATCTTCTATTGTTGTTTTAATTTACATTTTCCTGTTCATTGGGATGTTGAGTACCTTTATATATATATTATTGGCCTTTTGGGTTTATATACATATTGCTTTGTTTTAGATCAGTGCTGTCGGATTAGAAAGAAACAGGTGGGGGCGCCTGGGTGGCTCAGTCGTTAAGCGTCTGCCTTCGGCTCAGGTCATGATCCCAGGGTCCTGGGATCGAGCCCCGCATCGGGCTCCCTGCTCCGCGGGAAGCCTGCTTCTCCCTCTCCCACTCCCCCCGCTTGTGTTCCTGCTCTCGCTGTGTCTCTCTCCGTCAAATAAATAAATAAAATCTTTAAAAAAAAAAAAAA
>NW_027697580.1:0-350 GCF_054177405.1 Leptonychotes weddellii | reverse complement strand
TGAGAAAGTCTGAAATTAGCAACATGATTAAAAGGTCTTAAAATGAAGTTTTTTAAAATAGGATTTGTGGCTTTAGCATTACTGCTATTAACCAAACTTGCTTTCGCTTTTCAGTTTGAAAGGCAGATAGACCAAATAACTAAGAATCCTGAAAACGCACCCCAATGTATAGGTATTTCTACTGACAGATTCTCTCATTCAGAAAATATGGTAAATGAATATTTTTATTACATATGTAGATTGAGTCCTGATATTAAATCCTTTGCCTATTATTATGATAAAGATAATAAACAAATATTAAATCAAATAACTTTACCTATAAATTTTGAGTCCTTACAAATTGCAAGCCC
>NW_027697579.1:0-350 GCF_054177405.1 Leptonychotes weddellii | reverse complement strand
GGGGCGGCCTGGGGAACTGATCTGGAATGTCAATCCATGGAATTTGCTCTCGGAATCCTAGAGGGGGACCTGGGGAACCAATCTACAATGTCAATCTATGGACTTCGCTCTTGGAATCCTAGAGGGGGACCTGGGGAATCCATCTGGAATGCCAATCCATGGACTTTGCTCTTGGAATCCTAGAGGGGGACCTGGGGAACCAATCTGGAATGCCAATCCATGGACTTTGCTCTTGGAATCCTAGAGGAGGACCTGGGGAACCAATCTACAATGTCAATCCATGGACTTTGCTCTTAGAATCCTAGAGGGGGACGTGGGGAATCAATCTGGAATGTCAATCCATGGAATTT
>NW_027697578.1:0-350 GCF_054177405.1 Leptonychotes weddellii | reverse complement strand
CAGCTCAGACGGGGGCTCTGGGTCGGCCCTCCTGCACACAGCAGCTGCAGAGGCTGCCCGGTCCCCTGGGCATGGCAGGCGGGGGTGCCCATCCCCACCGCTGGGTCCCCCGCAGCCCCTCCTATCTCTCCTCCATTCCTCTCCCCAGGAGGCTCCTGCCTCCCTGCCCACCCGGCGGCCCCCCTCCCAGGGAGCCCGGGCCACTCACTGAGGAGGAGGCTGGTGAATCCCAGGAGCCAGGAGGCTCCGCACAGGTGGGGGTCTTCTGAGCAGGTGCCCATGGCCGGCTGTCTCCCTGCTGGCTCGGCCTGGGCCAACAAGGGTATAGAGGAAACATCCAGAACTGAGAA
>NW_027697577.1:0-350 GCF_054177405.1 Leptonychotes weddellii | reverse complement strand
ACCATTCTCTGTATTGTGTAATGCCAGTTTTAAATGCAAATCATTAGTATTTAACTCACAGGCGGAATCATAGAAATTCCACAATTTTCGTGGTTTGGCTTGTCTCCAGGGAGTGCCTGGAGCTCTCCAGAAGAGACAAACCCAAGAAAGGGTGAGGAAGGTTAGAAGGAGGACGACCCTCCCCTACCCCACACCCCCCGTCTCTCCCCCAAGCTCAAAGCCAGACCAGGGCACGCTTTCTTTTCCAGCTCAGACCTGCGTGCTGTTGGGTTCCGGCTCCCGCCAGCCGCTGACCCCGGTGCCGCGCCCTGGCCGAGTCTGGAGAGAGTCCGGCCGGGTGTCTCGCCTTC
>NW_027697576.1:0-350 GCF_054177405.1 Leptonychotes weddellii | reverse complement strand
GATGAAATCAAGGTGAAGAGAATCTAAAAATTTTTGAAAGGATATGTCTAGAAGTGAAAAAACTAAAATCCATATTTATCATCCATTAGCGTAGGGCTTTTCCCACTCTAGTCCTTTGCTTCTCCTCACCTGTACTCCTCACCGGGAGCTTCCTATATCTCATGACCTCTTACTGAGGCATTATGGAATTGCTTCTCACTTCTGTTTTTCATTATAGACTTCATGGCAGGTTTTGGATTTCTTTAATGGCTTTCAAGATCAAAGTAAGAACCCTTTTAAGTCCTTGGATTGAATTTTTTTTTAAAGATTTAATTTATTTATTAGAGAAAGAGAATGAGAGAGAGAGAGAG
>NW_027697575.1:0-6527 GCF_054177405.1 Leptonychotes weddellii | reverse complement strand
CTCCCCACCCCCCTCCCCCGCTTGTGTTCCCTGTCTTGCTGTGTCTCTCTCTGTGAAATAAATAAATAAAATCTTTTTTTTTTTTTAAGATTTTTATTTATTTGAGAGAGAGAATGAGATAGAGCATGAGAAGGGGGAGGGTCAGAGGGAGAAGCAGACTCCCTGCTGAGCAGGGAGCCCGATGTGACACTCGATCCCAGGACTCCGGGATCATGACCTGAGCCGAAGGCAGTCGCTTAACCAACTGAGCCACCCAGGCGCCCAATAAATAAAATCTTAAAAAAAAAAAAAAAAAAGAAAAGAAATCTCTCTCCTCTCCCGCCTCTGCATGCAGAGACTCTGTTCTAGGTGTTAATCGGGAGGTTCAAAATGGAAAACTAGAACCTGCTCCTAAACAGCTGATAGTTTCAGTAGCAAAAGGGGACTGATACAGGTATAACACCACTAAAGGAAGAAGCACAACCTACCTCTGCATAGATTGTGTATAGATGTGTTGTGAGGTGTAGGACATGGTGATGAGGAGGGTAGTCACAGAAGACTTTCTGGAGGAGGTGAGCTGTGAGGAGCGATTGAAGGTGAGAAGAGAAGTGGAGGGGGTCTGTGTTAATGGCTGTCTCAGTCATCTTGAGGTAGTTCATCCTGTGATAGCAAAACCTCAGTGGTTACGAATGGCAGTGGCTTAGCACTTGTTAATGCTACATGTCTAGCTGTGATTCTGTTTCTTACCATCTTCCATCCAAGACCCAAGCCTGGTGGAGGAGGAAGGAGAGACATGGTAAAATGCTAGCAGGCTCTAAGCTCATGTTTGGAAATGATACATGTCACTTCTGCCCACATTTCTTTGGCCATTGAAAATCACCTGGCCACTCCTGAGTTCACAGAGTAAGGATGGATCATTCTTCTGTAGAGGTTGGCACTGCAAATTGCATGGACAGTCCTGAGGTCACTGGGGGGTGGGGGGTGGAGGACACATAATCCTTTTCCAGGGAGAGGCAGTGAATCATCTACCATGATGGCTATCAAGAAGGGCAATAATGATGTATTCATGGGCTTGGTTTTATTTCCCACTTAAAAGTATTTTAAAACCAAAAGTCAGCCTAAAGAGATAGATGTCGCTGATAGATGAAGGCCTTCGTGGTGGTAACGGAGCTGGCGGGCAGAGCTAGCACCTCAAAGCACCCACATCCACTGTCTTTTCAATTGTATTCTATCAGACTCAAAATGAGACCTAAGCCAGAGGCCGTGTGGTGGCAGCTCCATGTACATCTTGAAGACAGCTCATTGTTCTGTATTCATAAGGGAGAAAATTCCACTCTGCCTTATTGATGTCTTTATTCTGTGTGAGAATTGCCTACAGCTGTTAGCTGTTAAAAAGCCAATGCCAAACCAGAACTTTAAGCTGAAACCGTTGGAAAACAAATTATGTTGAGGTTTATATCTGTCCTGGTGAGTGACGGATGGATTTCTGTCTACTCCTGACTTTAGGGACTTAGACCACAAATCCATCCAATGGCCAGGGGTGTCCTGGGGCAAGAGAGGTGGGTTCAAAGCCACTGGAAACTTCTGCCCTGGGTTCTCTTGAGTGTTCACAGAAGCACTTCTGCCTCTGCCCATGCACAGAAAAGGGAGGCCACGTGGGGAAGGGGGTACCGCATGGCCTGTGGGGTCGGACCACTCTGCAACCTGTGGTGGCTTCCTTTAAATGGTTTCTGTTGGAATTTAAGTTTATTGCCTTGCCTATAAAATGGGGATAGTACCGTATCTCAGATAGGGTTGGTGTAAAGAAGATAATGTCTTTTAAAAGGCTAGCTTCTATTAGGTGCTTTACACCTCCCATCCTAGTGCAGTGAGAGGGATGGAAAGTAATTCAGGTGTTTCCCGGGCACAAAACCCTAAGCAGATATGCCAGGTTTTTCCTTTTCTTGAAAGCTAATCTGCCTGCTGTGAGTGAGCCGATGTGGGTCCTAACTTGCAGGGCATTTGACCTCTGTATCTGTTGGAAAGCATCTCATCACAGCCGGTTGTTGTAAGCTGGTTTCCTTTGCCTCTTCTGATGACGCAGTAATTTAATGTTTTTAAAAGTGGTACTGAATAGGTTGCTTGCAGAATTGCTTACTGCAACCTTATCATCTCATAAATAAAGCAAAGCTGAATGGGAGGTCAGCCATGGGAGTCTGTAAAGAAGGTGGGCTGCGAGGAGCACCTGCTGCAGGCAGTGGAGGCAGACTCATTCCAATTTCAGGATGTAGTGGTTCCTGGGGGTCCCAGTCCAAAAGCCTGCTTATCTTTTTTTTTTTTAAATAACAGCTTTATTGAGATCTAATTTACAGACTATATAACTCACCTATTTATAGCGTATAACTCAGTGGCTGTTAGTATATTCACGAAGTTGTGCAACAATTACCGCAATAAATTTTAGAACATTTTCATGACATCCAGAAGCAACTCCCTTATCTATTAACTGTCACTTCTCATTTCTCCCCAACTCAACTATCCCCTGGCTACCTCTAATCTACTTCTGTTTCTGTGAATTTGCCTATTCTGGGCATTTCATGAAATGGAATCATATGATATGTGGTCCTTTGTGACTGGCTTCTTTCACTTAGCATAATCTTCAGTTTATCCATGTTGTAGTATATATCAGCACTTCTTTTCCTTTTGTGGTTGGATAATACTCCACTGTATGGACATACCACATTTTGTTTATCCATTCATCATTGATAGACATTTTGGTTGTTCCCAGTCTTTAGCTATTATGAATAATGCTACTGTAAACTTCATTCACATACAAGTTTTTGCATGGAAATGTATTTTCAGTTCTCATGGATATAGACCTAAGAGTGGAATTTCTGGGCCATATAGTAACATAATGCTTAGCTTTTGAGGAACTGGCTACACCATTTTACATTCCCACCTGCAGTGTGTAAGGGTTCCAGTTTGACCCCATCTTTGCCAACACTTGTTATTACTTCCTACAGATTGACCTGCTGTTTTTAAAGCTATTCTATATCTCCTGGAGAACTGAGGACATGTAACTTGGAAATTTTTTTAACTAATTAATTATTTATTTTTGTGAGTTGTCGAATAGAAGTAGTCTCTATGCTAACAATTTTTAACTGAGTGGTATATTTAAAAAATATTCAGTTGAGAGCTTTTGTAATCTCTGCTATGTATTTTATGCCTTTCAGGCATTGATCCTTTTTTTCCTGTCTTACCTCCCCCACCTTCTCGCCCCACTTTTTCTGCTTTGCCCTTTGCTTCAGACACAAATTGTGAGCATAAGCAAACTAAGACTCAATACAGTTCCCATAAAATAAGATTATCTATGGTCTTTCTACAGGCTTTTAAAGGTCTTAGATTCCCCGCCCCCCCCCAACCTATTTGAAGACTCCTAGGCATTATAACTCTGTAAGTGGTCCTTATTCAAGTAACTTGTTCATCTCAATGTTAGCAAATAGAAGATTTCCTTTAGGATGAATAGAAAAATGTGTCATTAATTGACTGGTCAGTTCTTTTGGGGTGTATGCACGTGATAAGTGCCTGCTCTATGCCCCAAGGTAACTAGTGAGCAAAGCAGCAATGATTCTTCATGAATTTGTGGGACTGAAGGTCTAGTGTGGGAAACAGGCAACTAAACATGTAATCTTATCCAGAGTGCCCAAGGATTATAAGGGGCTCCTCCCCAGTATATATTGTTGGGGAAGAATGTTCAGTTCCCTTTTTTCATGAGGAGGGAGTCCCACTCACAGGTTCCACATGTATAACCCTAGCTCTCTTATCCAGAAACTCCTAGCTTCTCTTCCAGCTCCTCTTAGGGATATGCATAGTTGAGTCCCTCTCTCTTCCTCAATTTCTCTCTAAATCAACCTCCTTTTAGGAAAACACATTTTGTGGCCCTTGGTGCTATAAATTACCTAGGAGTAAGCCCCCTTGGGGAGTTCTGCAGTTGTCCAGCTGGCAGTAAGTGTCTAATTCAGCATTGAAATCTCAGCAAGGCCACTTGTCCGCAGGTGCAAGTTGGGTTCTCCAACTCCACTTTAATGTGTAAAAAAGAAGGTATTTGATTTCCATTCTTGCTTGGCTCCTTAACTTAGCTGTTGGTTAATTCCAAACTTTCTATTTGCTCACACCTACCCCCAAACCCCACAGATTCCTAAACTAGTGTGGAAGGGTCTTGGAAGGCTTTGTGGAGGAAGTTTCATTTAATGTAAGACATGAAAATCAAGTAGGAATATCCAGGCAAGGAGAAGAGAGGAATGTTACAGACTGTGAGAACAACATGTGTAGGGGGCTGGGAGGTGAGAGAAAGCACGGAAGGCTCAAGGAACAGAAAGCTCAGTGTAGATGGAACATGAAATAGGAGGCTGGGAGGACTGAGGTTTCTGAGAAGAGGTTCTGGAAAAGGGGATGGGGATGATTGTATTATTGGTTTAGTTATATAAGATTCTTATTTGAATGAGAGGAAGGTATCTGCTTTCTTACAGTTTTCTCAGCGAACTAAATATATAAAAGTACAGCAGAGTATTTTGCTGTCTGATTACATATACAAAAATAACCATTGCTCTTTGAAGCCTCTGTAAAGTGTTGATAAGTTTAGCAAAAGGTGTCCTGTCTTGTTGAATAGATTCTGTTTTCATTTGAGTCCAGTTGTTGAGGTGAGATGCTTTCTTGCTGCAATGTATACCTCCTCAGGGTACTTTAATTTTGAAATGAAAAGGAAAGAGAGAATTACGAGGAGCCCCCTTTTGCTCTTCCACCCAATGCATAGACTCCTGCATACACCAGAAATTGGTGGGCTAAGGGTTACCTACAGAATATTCCACAGTCACAGTGATGCTGGAATTGGTGTCTCCTAACGGGTTCCCTCAGCTCTCTTGCCTTGGGAAACATGCAGATGTTCAACTGCTTTACCTGGCTGAGATTTTAGGTGAGAAACCAGGTTTAAGATAAACCTGGTTATGGTTTTGAAGTGTTTTGCACCAAATCTCCATTCTTCTAGTACACGCATTGTTTTAATGTATTTGGAATCAGTTTCATAGATTTATTAGAGGAAAGCTTTCATTTCTAATACAGTACATCACTATGAATTTATGACTAGTTGGAAATATGCATCATGGACCCGACCTTGCCTAAATCTGAAATGTGACCAATTACATTTTACACTTTTCTGGTTAATCTGTCTTCTTTTGAATTCACTGCTCAGTCTTCATTTATTTGGCCAATGGGTCTAATGTTTTAAGATAATATACTAGAGTACTGTGCCTTCCAAGAAATGTAAACTATTTTAAAGAAAGTTACTAAAAACTTCATTATTGATCACAAAACTACCATTTATACTATTGAGGATTGTCAATGAAAATTAAATCTCAATGGGGAACGTGGTGATGCTGGATACCATAGGTTGATGGGAAGATTTGTATACTCATAAATATAATTAATCACTAGACATCAGTTTTATTATTAGTTACTGGGGACATTAGTAGCCAGTATAGAATTTGAGAAATGAAGATAGCAGGGATGAGAGAATTTAGTTGACTTATCAGAATCAGATGAATTCACAGTCAAGGTAAACTGTGCCAAGTGAATTCACTTGGGAATCTACATCAGTAAACTTTTCATTTTTCAATATATTCTGAAGTCACTTTGGTATGAAAGGAGCTACAGGAATCCAAATTTGTCTTACAGATTTGCCGGTGCACAAATTTTGTTCTTTTCCTAGCTATGTGAATTTTTACCCATCTTCTCAGGCTGCCAACATAATTTCATTTATTACTAGGACTATCTTAAGCTCTTTTTAATAAAAATTCTTCCATTATCACTAGAATTGATGACAAGTTTCAACACTTTTTATCTCTTTGTTTTTAAACTCGCCTTTCACACTAAGGCCATGACTAAGAATAGAAAGTTTCTCATAGGAGCTATTTAGTTCCCTGTCTCCAAGAAAAGATGCAAAAGTTGGGTAGCAAGAACATTTAATTTTAACTTGATTGAAGGAAAAAAAAAAACGGTAAGGAATCTAGTTTTAATCTATTGTTTCTTAGAGTGTAAAGGATTTCTCTCAGTAATTAAACAGAGAAAATCAGACTATATAAAGACTTCAAAGAAATGTTAGAATAGTCTCAAAGTGTTCAGTTGTCTGGAAGCCAAAAATCAGAATCCAGTGAAAAAATTGATATTAAAATTGTTCTATTTCCATGAGGTTAAAATTCTTTTCGTTTGATAAACCTATAAAGGTCAAAGAGAAATATTCTGTTTAGCTAAAGGACATGATTAGTTGACAATAAAGAAAAAAATATATATATTGAATAGGTCTTCCCCTGACTCTGTGGCATTTTTGGATACCTCAACTTGATGAGTTTATAGAAAAATGTTTAGAACAGTATGAAAATATGCAATACATCACAGAGGGAAGTGGGAAAGTAGATATGGGCTTAAATGTATTCAGTGCTAAAATTCCTGTGTAGCAGATGTGAACTGCTGCCAATACACGGTCAGTTTACAGGTCACACAAAAGTGATCCCAAACCC
>NW_027697574.1:0-350 GCF_054177405.1 Leptonychotes weddellii | reverse complement strand
ACCATTCTCTGTATTGTGTAATGCCAGTTTTAAATGCAAATCATTAGTATTTAACTCACAGGCGGAATCATAGAAATTCCACAATTTTCGTGGTTTGGCTTGTCTCCAGGGAGTGCCTGGAGCTCTCCAGAAGAGACAAACCCAAGAAAGGGTGAGGAAGGTTAGAAGGAGGACGACCCTCCCCTACCCCACACCCCCCTTCTCTCCCCCAAGCTCAAAGCCAGACCAGGGCACGCTTTCTTTTCCAGCTCAGACCTGCGTGCTGTTGGGTTCCGGCTCCCGCCAGCCGCTGACCCCGGTGCCGCGCCCTGGCCGAGTCTGGAGAGAGTCCGGCCGGGTGTCTCGCCTTC
>NW_027697573.1:0-350 GCF_054177405.1 Leptonychotes weddellii | reverse complement strand
CAAAAATTCCTGGACTGTCCCTTGGCCCTTTATCCAGACTTCCTGCAGGACAGCAGGTCAGCAAATGGTGATCCCATCCTCTTGCCTTTCCTGGAGAGCCAGGGGTAACGTTTGAACCAGCTGCATCTTTGCCCCTCGGCCTGCTCTCGGTGATGAGCTCAGGAGACACAGCAAAGAAATGGATTGGCTGAGAAGCCATAAGCCATCGTGCTGGGCTGATGGGGAGTTCAAAGACTGTCTTGGCAGGGAAGGGCCGTGCCCTGCACATGGGGCAGAGGAAATAGGGCTGTGTCAGAGGCCGCTAGAGGCCCTCTTCAGAACCCAAGCTTCCAAGTGAAAGGAGGCAGTTT
>NW_027697572.1:0-350 GCF_054177405.1 Leptonychotes weddellii | reverse complement strand
AAGGGAAACGGGAAGGCAGGACCGGACCGTTTGCTGTTGGTCACTCATGCATTTTATTGCAAACAGATGTGGTCAGTGCGCGGCGCTAAGTCCCCCCCCTGAGGTGAGTGGGATCCGTTCCAACGCGGTGGAGCCGCCTGGCTTCCTTGCTGCAGAAAGGACCGACTGCGATCACTTGATCAGTTTTCCTCCTCCCGTACCTCCGGTCTCCACCGAGGGGTGTGTGTGCGGAATGGCTGCACTCAACACAGTCCATTCCGTGTGATTTCCAGTTATGTGACCCTCACCTTTATCTTCAGTCCCCTTCCATGTCCTGCACGGACTCGCCATGTCATTTGTAAACAAGAAAC
>NW_027697571.1:0-350 GCF_054177405.1 Leptonychotes weddellii | reverse complement strand
ATGTCCTGGCTCCGGTTGCTTTGGGATGTTGGGGAAATCAGAGTTTGAGCAAAGCCCCGTGGGGATGTGGCTGAGCAGCTGCAAGAAGGCAATCTCCTGAGTTCCTTCTGCAGCTGGGGCCGTGGTGGCAGGAAAAGGCTGGGGGGCGGGGGGGAGGGGAGGGGAGGAGGTCAGGAAGCCTCCCACTAGGATGTGATCACCTTGCCTGCCCCCCCACCCTTTGCTCCTGTCCCATGCATGCAGCTGCTTGTACTAAAGCTCGTCCCGTGGCTGCCGGTCAGCCCAGACCCCAGGGGTGGCCGACAAGCCATCCCTGGACGCCTGGCCAACCTCTTCTCCGTGAGCGGTGC
>NW_027697570.1:0-350 GCF_054177405.1 Leptonychotes weddellii | reverse complement strand
TAGTGTGGGTAGAGCATGAGTACAGCATGGGACAGTGTGGGGACAGCGAGGGGACAACATGGGGACAATGTGGGGAGAGAATGTGGACAATGTGCTGGGAGCATGGGAACAGTGTGGGGACAGTGATGAGACAGTGTGGGGACAGCATGGGGACTGCGTGGGGACACCATAGAGACAGCAGGCCGCAGTGAGGGTACGTGTGGGGATGCCCACCTTGAAGAGGGTCACAGTGGCGCTGTAGCACACGCTGAGCAGGAAGAGGGTGATGAAGATTGAGATGGTGGTCCACAGCCCGTCCAGCTCCCCATCCTGGTCCTCGGCACAGCTGTCGTCCAGGAGCAGCTCTGGAC
>NW_027697569.1:0-350 GCF_054177405.1 Leptonychotes weddellii | reverse complement strand
ATGAGGAACCTATCAGGAGACTGTCACATAATTGCTATGAAATATTTTATTTCAACTTCTGATATTACAAATAACCAAGGAGCAGACTGTTTGGTACCCTGCTCCCAAAACATCCAAACTCTTATTCTAGATTTTATTTCCCTAGTAAAGAAAAGTAGACATTCTTCATCTTTCTCATCTTCAAACATTTTTTTTTTTTAAAGATTTTATTTATTTATTTGAGACAGAGAGAATGAGAGACAGAGAGCATGAGAGGGAGGAGGGTCAGAGGGAGAAGCAGACTCCCTGCCGAGCAGGGAGCCCGATGCGGGACTCGATCCCAGGACTCCAGGATCATGACCTGAGCCGAA
>NW_027697568.1:0-350 GCF_054177405.1 Leptonychotes weddellii | reverse complement strand
AGGTTTCTGGAATGTTCTGCCTGGGAGAACCTGCTTCTGGGGACCCCATTCTGCTGCCAGCTCTTGAAATAGCAGGCTGCCTCCTGACTCGACGTGCAGGCTGAGCGCCGCTGAGGAGTGACTAACGCCTGTAGAAGTGTGAGCAGAATCCTGAGGGGCTCCGGCGGCCGTGTGCACCTGTCCGGCCGGGACCCAGCCCAGCATTTGTCTGCGTGGCACGACGGGCCGCCGTGACCTGGTTCCAGCTTCAGAGCGACGCCAGGCTCTGGGGAGTGAGGCTGCCTTGACGTGGATGGACCTCGGGTGCTCTGGGCAGCTTTGTCCACGAGGCCTTTCATCCTCAGGATGGG
>NW_027697567.1:0-350 GCF_054177405.1 Leptonychotes weddellii | reverse complement strand
GGGCTTGCAATTTGTAAGGACTCAAAATTTATAGGTAAAGTTATTTGATTTAATATTTGTTTATTATCTTTATCATAATAATAGGCAAAGGATTTAATATCAGGACTCAATCTACATATGTAATAAAAATATTCATTTAACATATTTTCTGAATGAGAGAATCTGTCAGTAGAAATACCTATACATTGAGGTGCGTTTTCAGGATTCTTAGTTATTTGGTCTATCTGCCTTTCAAACTGAAAAGCGAAAGCAAGTTTGGTTAATAGCAGTAATGCTAAAGCCACAAATCCTATTTTAAAAAACTTCATTTTAAGACCTTTTAATCATGTTGCTAATTTCAGACTTTCTCA
>NW_027697566.1:0-350 GCF_054177405.1 Leptonychotes weddellii | reverse complement strand
AATTAGTGCCACCAACCAGATGTTTACCGCAGGATGCCCTGGGAGCGCAGGAACAGGGAAGGGGTTCTGAAATGATCCCCGTTATTGCCCCCGGGGGCAGCAGGGCCCACTAGCCTGAGCCCAGCCTGAGCCCAGCCCCAAGGCCCTCTTCTGCCTGCTCTCCGGCCAGAAGGAGGGACTCAAGAGGGCAGACGTGAGTCCATGTTTATCTGTCCCCTCTGCACCTCTCTGCCTTCACCTGTGTCCCGAGTTCTGACACCCCAGAACCAGGGCCCTGAGGGGCAGGATGGAAGGCAGCCTCTGTTCTCTGCCAAGGCCCCAGAGGCCACACCTTCTCCCAGCCCAGAGCT
>NW_027697565.1:0-350 GCF_054177405.1 Leptonychotes weddellii | reverse complement strand
CCACCACGTGGGAGATACTCGGTCACAAAGAGCTCTCTTTCACACAGACTTCAGGGATCACGTAGTCCAACCATCATTTGAGTCTCACGTGCTCCCCACCGTCCTCTGAGGGGTCATTCAGCCTAAACCAAACACGAGGCATCACGAGAAAAGCAGCAGTTTCTAAGCCTGGCTCCTATAAAGGATCTCCCCCAACAGCGGGGCCGCGTGCTTGTGCTCTCAGACACGCCTCCTCTCTGACGGAAGGGCTGTTCTTCACATCCCCACCAATGGCCATCATCATTAATTGTCACATGGACATGATATTTAAGTCTCAAACGTCAATGGATCCCACTCGGGTTGAACCGACA
>NW_027697564.1:0-6528 GCF_054177405.1 Leptonychotes weddellii | reverse complement strand
TTAGCCTGGTGATGAGTATTAAAGAGGGCACGTTCTGCATGGAGCACTGGGTGTTATGCACAAACAATGAATCATGGAACACTACATCTAAAACGAATGATGTAATGTATGGTGATTAACATAAGAATAAAAAATTTTTTAAAAAATTTATCAAGACTTAATCATGAAGAAATAGAAAAATATGAACAGACCGATAATAGTAAGGAGATTAAATCAGTATTTAAAAACCACCCAAGAAATTATAGCCCAGCATTTTGTGGTCTCATTGGTGAATTCTACCAAACATGTAAATAAGAATTAATGTCAATCCTTATCAAACTCTTCCAAAAAAACTGAACTCCCAAACTCATTTTATGAGGCCTGATTTACCCTGATACTAAAGGCAGATAAGGACACTACAAGAAAACTACAGACCAATATCCCTAATGAATATAGATGCAAACATTCTCAATAAAATATTAGAAACCAAATTCAACAGCACATTAAACGATCATAAACCAGGATCAAGCAGGATTTATCTCTAGGATGCAGGATGATTCAACATATGCAAATCAACAAATGTTATGCATCACATTAATAAAACGAAGGAGAAAAACCCCAGGATCATCTCAATAGATGCAGAAAAAACACTTGAGAAATTACAACATCCTTTCATGATCAAAAACACTCAACACATTGGGTATAGAAGGAACCTCAACATAATAAAGTCTATCTTTGACAAGCCCATAGCTAACATATTCAATGGTGAAAGACTGAAAAGCTTTTCCTCTAAGATGAGGAACAAGACAAAGGTACCCATTCTTACCATTCCTATTTAACAGAGTACTGGTAGTCCTAGGCAGAGCAATCAGGAAAGGGGGTGGGGGGGAAGCTAAGTAAAATGCATCCAAAAGGAAAAGATAGAAGTAAAATTGCCCTTTTTTGTAGATACCTTCTACAGGCATACATCATTTTATTGTGCTTCACAGATATGGCATTTTTTACAAATTGAAGTTTTGTGGTAACCCTGCATCAAGCAAGTCTATCAGTGCCATTTTCCCAACAGTATTTGCTTACCTCATGTCTCCATGAGAATTTGGTAATTCTCACAATATTTCAAACTTTCTCATTATTATATTTGGCATGGTGATCTGTGATTAGTGATTATAAGTCACTGAAAGCTCAGATAATAGCATTTTTTAGCAATAAAGTTTTTAAATTAAAGTATGTATATTAAATTAGACATAATGCTATATAACATACTTAATAGACTATAGCATAGTGTGAACATAACTTTTAATAGGTATTGGGAAACCAAAAAATTCATTCAACTTGCTTTATTGTGAAATTCACTTTATTGCAGTGGTCTGGAACTGAACACTCAATATCTCTGAGTTATGCCTGGGTATAAAAAACCCTCAAGACTCAACCAAAAAACTGTTAGAACTAATCAGTGAATTCAGGAATGTTGCAGGGTACAAAATCACTATACAAAATCAGTTGCATTTCTCTATACTAACAACAAAATATCTGAAAAAGTAATAAAGAAAACAATCCCATTCACAATAGCATTAATAACAATAAAGTACTTAGGAATAAATTCAGTCAAGGAGATGAAAGATCTGTATACTGAAGACTACAAGATTTTGATGAAAGAAATTGAAGAAGACACAAACAAATGGAAAGGTATCCTGTGTTCATGGATTGAAAGAATTAATTTTGTTAAAATGTCCATACTATGCAAAACCATCTATAGATTCAATATAGTTCCTATAAAATTCCAATGGCACTTTTCACAGAAATAGAAAAAACAACCTTAAAGTTTGTATGGAATCACAAAAGAACCTGGATAGCCAAAGCAATCCAGAGAAATATCAAAGCTGGAAGCCTCACACTTCCTGATTTCAAATTACACTACAAAGCTCCAGTAATCAAAACAATGTGGTACTGTCATAAAAATAGACATAGACCCATGGAATAGAATCCAGAGCCCAGAAATAAACCCTCACAAATACAGTCAACTAATACTCAATACTCTTTTCCATATGGTGATGGTTAAACTGGATAACCACATGTAGAAGAATGAAATTGGACTTCCTAAGACCACTCACAAAAAATTAACTCGAAGAGGATTAAAGACTTAAAAATAAGAACTTAATGGTAAAACTATAAGAAAATATAGGGGGAAAATCCTTGACATCAATCTTGGAAACAATTTTTTTGGATATGACACCAAAAACACAAGCAACAAAAGCAAAAATTAGTGGGACTGCATCAAACTAAAAATCTTATGCATAGTTAAGGAAACCATCAACAAAATTAAAAGGTAACTCATGGAATATATTCTTAAATCATATTCTGATAAAGTGTTGATATCCAAAATATATAAAGAACTCATACAACTCACTAGCAAAAAACAAACAAAAACAAAAACAAACAAACAAAAATCTAATTTAAAAATGGATAGAGGACCTGAACAGACACTTTTCCAAAGAAGACATACAGATGACCAACAGACACATGAAAAGATGTTCAACATCACTAATCATCAGGGAAATGCAAATCAAAACCACAATGAGATCTCATCTCACACCAATCAGGATGGCTAGTACCAAAAAGATAAGAAATAAGTCTTGGCAAGAATGTAAAGAATAGGGAACCCTTGTGCACTGTTGCTGAGAAAGTAAATTGGTGCTGTTACTTGGAAAACAATATGGAGGTTCCTAAAAAGTGTAAATAGAGCTACCATGTAACCAAGCAATCCCACTTCTGGGTATATATCCAAAAGAAAGAAAAACATATCAAAGAGATATCTGTACTCCCATGTTCATTGCAGCCTTATTCACAACAGCCAGGATATGGAAACAATCTAGGTGTCTGTCAATGGATGAATGGATAGAGAAGATGGGTATACACAGACAATGGAATATTGTTTAGCCATAAGAAAGAAGGAAATTTTGCCATTTGCAACCATATGGATGGACCTTGAAGGCATTATGCTAAGTGAAATAAATCAGACAGAAAAAGACAAATACTATATGATATTGCTTACATATTGCATCTAAAAAAAACCAAACTCATAGAAACAGAGAATAGTGGTGGTTACAAGGGGATGGGAGAAATGGGTAGATATTGGTCAAAGTGTACAAACTTCTGGTTATAAGATGAGTAAGTTCTGGAAAACTAATATATAGCATGTTGATTATAGTTGATAAACTGTATCATATACTTGAAAGTTACTAAGAGAGTAGATTTTGAATGTTCCCACCATAACAAAGAAATGGCAATTATGTGACATGATGGAGCTGTTAGCTAACTCTAAGGAGTTATCATTCCAGTATGTGTAAGTGTATCAAATCAATACAGTTGTATACCTTAAACTTACACAATATTACATGTCAATTATATTTCAATAAAACTGTAAAAATTGACATTAAAATAAGAAAGTAAAAAAATCATCAAGGCTAAAGATAAGGAACGCCTTCACTTGGATGTTGTGGTCCTATATTAATGCCAGTTTTTGGAACAGTCAGTGTTTACTGACTGATTTGAAATTCTTACTCTTAAATAATGATGGGAGGTAGCTCAACCAGTGGTTAATTTGAAAAAAACAACAACAACAGAGAAACTAACTTGTATTACATGCTTACTATGGACCAGGTACTGTGTCAAATAATTTCACGTCTGCCTTGATGGTAGGCAAGGATTAAGTTGAATTGAATTTTGAGTCTCTTGTGTCAAACGTATAGTTTAGTACATAGTGAGCCTTCAAAAGTGTTTGTTGAATGTTACTTCTCCTTATACACCAGGATCAAGTAAGTTTTATCCCAGAAATGGAATGATTATTCAACATTAGACTGTATTAACCATGTCTTTTATTTTGTGTTCTGATACCCTGACATCTGGGGCCTTGCTTTCCCTGGAAGGACTAAACTGCTGTAGTTAGCCAATTCCTAGAGATATTAAACAACTCACCAATAAACGTGCTTTTCAAAATGTGATTTTCAAAAGAACCAACCAATACAGAGCCCACAGGACAGCACCTCATTTACTGGGTTCTCACACTATAGACCTCTATCCCCTTATCCTAATAATTCCAGGACCAGGTACCAAACCACTACGGACAGTCCCTGTGCCCCAGAGCCTGCTGAAATTATTCAGATTAGTCAATTCTGAGCCAGTTTACCCTGCCTCACCCCTTCCTTCCTCAGAAGCCACAATAAAGCCTCTTGCTCACAGTTTCCCCTTCTTCCCCTCTGACCAGCCCCAGTGTTTTCATGTGTGGCCCACCATGGCATGGTGTGTCCCCTCCTCTTGGGAACAGTGAGTAATAAAGTGTTCAGTAAATGAAAACTATGAGCTAATATTATTATTATCAATATTACTATACATTGATATACTCCTAAATATAGCCAATATTTTATCAGAAATGAATGTTCAATGAGGATTACTTGCTATATATATTTCACTGTCAATTAGAATTTTCTAAGTGTTTTTAGATTAAGCTATCACTTATTTCATATTAGTTGCCACTAGATAAATTGTGCAGAAGACTTCAGTTTAATTCAATTGAATGGTTCTTGATTGTCTATGTTTTAAAATATAGTGTATTAACAGAAAATTTGAGATATAGTAAGGCTAACAGATCTGGAAATGATTGGCATTGAAAAGACAGCTTATTACTCACTGTAATCCTCATTGAACATTCATTTCTGATAAAATATTGGCTATATTTAGGAGTATATCAATGTATAGTAATATTGATAATAATAATATTAGCTCATAGTTTTCATTTACTGAACACTTTAACATATTAACTCTCAGAACAACCATATAAAGTACACAAAGGAATTTATATTGTTCTCATTTTTATTGCTGGAGCTGTACATTTTCAGTGTGATTAAATTATTCAACCATATACAGCTTTTGGAACAAAAATAGAACTTTTAAAATTTATTTTTGTAAAATAGCCAAAAATACTAAAAGGCAACCTATGGAATGGGAGAAGATACTTGCAAATGTCTTATCAGATTAAGGGCTAGTATCCAAAATCTATAAAGAGCTTATCAAACTCAACACCCAAAAAACAAGAAATCCAGTTAAGAAATGGGCAGAAGACATGCACAGACATTTCTCCAAAGAAGACATACAAATGGCCAACAGACACATGAAAAAATGCTCACTATCACTCATCATCAGGGAAATACAAATCAAAACCACCATAAGCTGCCACCTCATACTGGTCAGAATGGCTAAAATTAACAACTCAGGAAACAACAGATGTTGGTGAGGATGCAGAGAAAAGGGAACCCTCTTACACTACTAATGTAAACCGGTACAGCCACTCTGGAAAACAGTATGGAGGTTCCTCAAAAGGTTTAAAATAGAGCTACCCTATGACCCAGCAAGTGCACTATTAGGTATTTATCCAAAGGATACAAAGTGATTCAAGGGGGCACATGCACCCCAATGTTTATAGCAGCAATGTCCACAATAGCCAAAATATGGAAAGAACCCAGATGTCCATCAACAGATGAATGGATAAAGATGTGGTATATATAGTGGAATATTACTCAGCCATCAAAAAGAATGAAATCTTACCATTTGCAGCAATGTGGAGGGAACTAAAGGGTATTATGCTCAGCGAAATGTCAGTCAGAGAAAGACAAATACCATATTATTTCACTCATATATGGAATTTAAGAAACAAAACAGATGAACATAGGGGAAGGGAAGGAAAAATAAAATAAGATAAAATCAGAGAGGGAGGCAAACCATAGAGTCTCTTAACTCTAGGAAACAAACTGGGGGTTGTTGGAGGGGAGGTAGGTGGGTGAAGGGGTAATTGGGTGATGAGCATTAAGGAGGGCATTTGATGTAATGAGAACAGGGTGTTACATGCAACTGATTAATCACTAAATTCTACCCCTGAAATTAATAATACAGTATTTTTTAACTAAATTGAACTTAAAAAATTTTTTAATTTATTTTTGTTACTTTTTGGTTACTACAATTGATTCATAAATATTACTTAAAAATATTGGGGATACAGATAAGGAATAATAATGATAGTCACCTATACTTGGAAGCCATCATGTTAACATTTAAGCTATAGCCACACATACACAAGAAGTAAAAATTGTTCTTCACAAAAAAACATTCTGAATGTCTTTCTATGTTAACAAATATTTACAAGATAACTCTTAGGGGATACTTCATAATCCATTGTATGGATATACTCTTGTTGGATTAGGTCCTTTCCAAGTTTTTGCAATAATTAGCTTCCTCTTATGTCCATCTATGAACTTAGCTTATGTCTATGAGTCAGAAGATGATATCAAGTTTGACCTCTTTTCATGGGAGAAGATATTTGCAAATGACATATCAGATAAAGGGCTAGTATCCAAAATCTATAAAGAACTCATCAAACTCAACACCCAAAGAACAAAGAATCCAATCAAGAAATGGGCAGAAGACATGAACAGACATTTTTCCAAAGAAGACATCCAAATGGCCAACAGACACATGAAAAAGTGCTCAATATCGCTC